>NC_141623.1:36620807-36888307 GCF_047967505.1 Dipteris shenzhenensis | reverse complement strand
GAAAGCTTTTTCAAATGATCTTTTAAAGAAATCTTTTCTTGAAGGGTAGGGGGTCAGAGTACACACATTTTAATATGCCTATACACATATACCGATGACACATACAAACACAAATTTTTTGTTTTTTGATTGTAGGCACTCCTATCCAATTAGTGGTGGATCGACAACTCTCCGCACCAGAAGTAGTACCTCCCTCCACCACCTACACATTAGGTTGGTGATCTTGCTTTGTTTCTCAAATCGATTTCTAAAGGCTTCTTAAACTGTTTCGTTAAGCTCTTAAAATGATTCTTGATGGGTAGGGGACCTTAGATATGATTGAAAGTTAAGTGTCGAAAGTAAAAATGGTTTTTGAAGCTTCTAAAGAAATTTATTGAGGTGAAAACCCTTTTCTTGATGGTAGGGGACCTTAAATATGACTGGCTGAAACTAGAATGATAGCATTTGATATATATACTTACATACACATGTACGCACATGCACGTGCGTGCGTGTGTGTGTGTGTGTGTGGAAGACAAGACAACAACCCCTTTTGCATAGTGAAAAGACAAAAGAGTCAAGGTAAAGGATAGAAAGAGAACATTATAGAATTAAGGAAGAGCTTGAGTATGTAGGTAAAGCACCTACGAAATTGCATCAAAAGTATATAAGAGCTTTGATAAGAAATGACAATAATGGTTTTGCAACAAACATTTTTGCCAAAAAAAAAAAGGAGCTTGGTGAAGTCCTGATAAGCATCCCTTTCATTGAAGAGGAGAGTCTGCATAACTGCCACCATCCAACAAGAAAACATGGTAAGAACCAACTTAACTTTAATTGGGAAGACAGGTGTCATAAACACCCCTCCCTTGTTATCAGGGTCACAATAAAAGAATGGCTTAAACACAGACTTAAACAGCTCGATGTAGACTTTAAAGGTGTGAAAAAAGGGCCTAGAGAGAATTTGAAAAAAAGGAAAAAGGATTTAAAAAGTTAATTTTTAAAAATTAATAAAAATAATTGGGGGGAATCTAGTGAAATTAGGGAAATTTATATGGAAGGAAGAGGAAAAAATAGGGAAGAAAATAGGAGAAAATTGGTGAAAGATGCGGGGGGAGAGAGAGAGAGAGAGAGAGAGAGAGAGAGAGAGCTTTAAGAAAGAAATTAAAAAAAAAAAGGAGGAATGAGGAAAAATTAGGGAGTGTTTGTGAGATACAAGGAAAAGGGGAAATTAAGAAATTAATTAGATGCAAAAGAAAGAGGAGAATAGTAAGTGTGTGTGTGTGTACCCACCTTTGCCCTAGTAGGATACAACACACTAGGTGAGATAGTAGGTCATGACCTAGTGTGATGACCTACTGTCCATCCGAAAAGGACTAGTAATGTTTTAGAAGTGTCAAATCAGCAATGGAAAAAGAGTAAGAGAAGTGCTCGAGTAAGACATGCAATTTTGGAGCAATGGGAGCTGTTAGTTTTGCAAGTAACCAGGGGAAAAAAGACTTTATATTATAGCCATAACAAGGATTGAGTGGGCTAATCTGGGAATCGTTTGGGGTGGAAGACTTCTTAGAAAGAAGAAAAAACCAAAAGAAAGAGAAAGTTGCTCGGCGAGCAATGAAATGAGTCAAAAGGCAACGCCATGATGACTTAAATGTAATAAGTGCAACCATCCAAAGATGCTTGGGATGATGGAGAAGGAGCCTGAAGCGGGTTGTTGAGAGCTTCTGATTAGAGCGAAACATCCCATGAATTTTTTTGAAAGGAAAATAGGACACAAGATAGAGAAAGGAGTCAAGAAGCCAAAAAAGGCCTTAATGACTTAAGTGTACTAGGGGCAACCGTCCAGAGTTGGTGGAAGACAAGATAAGAACCCTTTTGCATAGTGAGAAGATAAAAAAGTCAGGGTAAAGGATAGAAAGAGCACATTATAGAATTAAGGAAGAGTTTGAGTATGTAGGTAAGCACTTATGAAATGCATAAAAAGTATATAAGAGCTTTGATAAGAAATGACAATAATGCTTTTGCAAAAAAAAAAGGAGCTTGGTGAAGTCCTGATAAGCATCTCTTTTATTGAAGAGGAGAGTCTGCATACCTGCCACCATCCAACAAGAAAACATGGTATAAGAACCAAATTAACTTTAATTGAGAAGACAGGTGTCATAAACACCCCTCCCTTGTTATCAGGGTCACAATAAAATAGTGGCTTAAACACAGACTTAAACAGGTCGATGTAGACTTTAAAGGTGTGAAAAAAGGGCCTAGAGAGAATTTGAAAAAAAGGAAAAAGGATTTAAAAAGTTACTTTTAAAAAAGTAATAAAAATAATTGGGGCGAATCAAGTGAAATTAGGAAAAATTATGGGGATGGAAGAGGAAAAAATAGGGAAGAAAATATGAGAAAATTGGTTAAAGATGCGGGGGAGAGAGAGAGAGAGAGCGCCTTAAGAAATATTTTTTTTAAAAAAAGAGGAGGAATGAGGAAAAATTAGGGAGTGTTTGTGAGATAGAAGGAAAAGAAATTAGAAAAAATAGGAAAAGGAAAAATTAAGAAATTAAGTGGATGCAAAAGAAAAAGGAGAATAGTAAGAGTGTGTGTGTGTGTGTGTAATCAACTTTATGGCTTCTAAAGCAAATTATAGTTTCATACTCATTTTAAAAGTTTTTTCAAAAGATCTTTTAAAGAAATATTTTCTTGAAGGGTAGGGGTTAGGGTACACACATTTCAATACACACACACAGTGACACTTTTTTTTTTCAATTATACGTTCACACACACACATACTGTTGAGATATCGAGCTCCACTCGGGATATGCCAGGGTGACTGTTGTGCATTTATGTCACCGACCTGTTAGCTGGAGATGCGGTTGGTACACCGCCCACGAATAATAGCTGGATGACAGCTATCCTTATCTACTCTAGTTTGTGGCTCAGTTAGTATGCCACCTTAGTTAGTTGAGTTTGGTTTGAGACCCACATATAGGGTTCTTCTATTTCTTTGTACTAGAGTTCTTTTGGCTTTCACAACTAAGAAGAGGAAAACTGTTTTCAGCCTCCACCTTTGTGTGTATTCCCCCATTGTGCATGTGAGAAAGCTGCAAGTGAGACTCCTTCCCTCTCTCCCACAATCTTCACTTGGTATCAGAGCCTTGTTTGTGGTAAGGAGCTTAAGAAAGCAAGCCAAGTTCGTGGTGTCTTGGTAAGAGGACAAGTGTTGCTTTCCTATTTCGAGTTTGGGAGCAAATCTCTGCAGGTAGCACAGCTAGAAGTGCAGGAGTGCACTGTTTCAGATTGAGACGCCCTTCGCGGTGTGGCGAGAGCGCAGTATATGCTGTGGGAAGATGGGCGAAGCCCTTAGTGACTTTATTTTTCTGATTTGAGGCCGTTTCGGGGCCCGTTTTGAAGGCAGAAGTTCTTCGCAGGCACTCAAAAAAAGGCCCTGTTTTTTGCTGTGCGAACACTGCGCGGCTAGTCGGTGGAAAGGTGCCACAGAAATTGCATCGTATGCCTGTGTGCAGAGATATTGGGAGTTGCAGATTCATGCCTGTTGCCTGTTGATGCAAAATCGTCACTAGGAAGTGACTGTGTGGTGAAATACCACTTTCGTCAGTTTTGCAGATCTGCCCGTGTGAGGCAAAAGCTGTGTTTTTTGCAGTGACAGAATATTTTGCAGTCTTCTGTAATGGCGTCTGATTCTCTTTCACAGATTGTCACTGAAAAGCTTGACAAGAATAACTTCCAGGCATGGAAGTTTAGAATGACGAATTTCTTGATGGGAAAAGGCTATTGGGAATTCATTACAGGAAATGAAGAAGAACCTGTTCTTCCTAATGTTCCCAGTCAACAGGAAATGCAGGCATTCAAAGGATGGCATGAGAGAGCCAGGAAAGTTATGTACTGGCTGTCTATCAGTATTTCGGACTCCATGATTGTGCATATTCAGGATGCAAATACGCCAAAGGAGGCATGGGATACTTTGGCAAAAATGTATAGCACAAATACGCAAGCCAGGAAAATGCAACTCAAACAGGAGTTGCACAATGTGCAGAGAGAAAATTTGAGCATAAATGACTACCACATGAAAGTGAAGAAAATTGCAGATGCACTTGCTTCCATTGGGTCGCCAGTGGATGATGACGATTTGGTTTCTGTGACCTTGAATGGTCTAGGAAAGGATTATGCACAGTTCCGGACATCCATTGCCGTCCGTGAAAACTTTCCTGATTTTGAGGAGTTGATTGCTCTTCTAATTTCTGAAGAGCAGAGAAATGGGGGTGCATCTTCTTCAGCAGGAACTTCAAAAGAAATTGTCTTCTACTCAAATGCTGGTAGAGGTAGAGGCAGAGGTAGAGGAGGCCGATCTGCAGGCCATGGTAGAAATCAGAATATGCAGCAAACGCAAGAAAACCAGTCCTATGTAGGAGGACGTGGGAACTCTAGAGGCAGGGGGAGCCAAAGAGGCCGTGGTGGATGGCAGAGAGGCCAAAATGCAAACAGCAATATTGAATGCTACTATTGTGGCAAAATGGGTCATATGGCTAAGGACTGCTATAAAAAGCAGAATGACATTATGAATGGAAAATTGCAGCAAGGCAATTATGCATCCTCTAGTAGACAGGGTGATGACAGAAATGAGCATTTGTTTATGGTGCAGCATATGACAAATTCTGTAACAAGTGCAGAAGAAAGCAATGATGTGTGGTATGTTGACTCGGGTGCCTCAAACCACATGACAGGTCACGCTGAATGGATGCAGGATGCAAGAAAAATGGAAAAACCAGGATTTGTGGAGACTGGTGATGATACTGCACATCCTATTGTGCAGATTGGCAAAATTCCTTTGTCTATGCAGGATGGGAAAAAGAAATACTTGTCTGATGTATTTCATGTCCCGAACATCACCAAGAACCTGGTTTCTGTTGGTCAGATGGTTGAGCAGGGCTTGCAGGTCAGATTTAATCCTCATGGATGCTTTGTTGAGGATATGAAAAATAATGGTCGCTTGATAGCAAAAGGAAAGAAGAAGGGCAGGATGTTTACGTTGGATGCAGACATGCCTGAATTGAGTGCAGCAATGTTTGCACATGGGACCGGTGTAGTTGCAGATATTAATATCTGGCACAAACGCATTGGTCATGTTAATATACAGCGACTTAAATCAATGCAAGCCCAAAATATTGTTGTAGGATTGCCAAAATTCAAGGTTGCAGAAATGCACAAGATTTGTGAAGCCTGTTAATTTGGGAAACAGGCAAGGAAACCTTTTCCTAGGCATGTTCAAGAGAGTAAAAAACCATTGGAATTAATCCACTCTGATGTGTGGACTACAAAAGCTGCATCTATTGGAGGGTGTCACTATTTTGTCACATTTATTGATGACTTCAGCAGAAAACTGTGGGTGTATTTTATGAAAAAGAAAAGTGAAGTGTTTGGGCACTTCAAAGCTTTCAAAGCTATGGTTGAAAAAGAAACAGGCCTGCAAATAAAATGCCTAAGGTCAGATGGAGGGGGAGAGTACCTCTCAAATGAGTTTGCAAGGTTCTTGCAGGAGCATGGTATAAAGCAGCAATATTCATGCAGTCATACCCCACAGCAAAATGGAATTGCAGAAAGAAAAAATAGGCATATTGGAGAGGTGTCTCGGGCTATGCTAAATGAAAAAGATCTACCAGATTATTATTGGGCTGAAGCAGTTGCTACAGCAGTCTATATAATGAACAGGACTCCCACTGCAGCAATACATGGCATGATGCCAGAGGAGATGTATACTGGTAGGAAACCAGATATTTCTCATTTGAAGATTTTTGGTTGCATTGCTTATGTCCATGTGCCAGATGAGTTGAGGTCCAAGTTGGATCCAAAAGCTGAGAAGTGCGTCTTTATTGGTTATTCTCTGCAGCAGAAAGGGTATAGATGCTATAACCCTTCTACACGTAAGTTCACAGTGAGCAGAGATGTTGTTTTTGATGAGATGAGCAGCTGGTATAAACCAGTAAATGTGATGATTGATGTAGATGCACAAAATGGTAATGCTGCACAGAATGCACAACAGCAATCACAAAATATCAGTGGACCTGGAGTGTCCTCTACCAGTGGTTCACATACTTCACCATGGACAGGCAGATTGAGATCAGGAGAATCCCCTCAAAGCAATGTAGATAGTGGTACGCAGGTATCACGAAAAGGAAAAGAGAAGGTAGATCAGCCCATGTTTGATGTGAATGCAGGTCACTCTTATGTGGATGGTGAATCCAGTGGCTCAGAACAGAGCATTGATGATGAGTTGGGTATTCCTTTTGTTGTTACACCTGGAGTAAGGAAGACCAGGGATGTTTTGAGAGCACCTGGAAGTGAGCCTATTTTGCGCAGGTCTACCAGGGTTAGGTATCCTGTGGATAGGCTGAAATATGATGGATTTACAGCCATTCACTATGCCTATATGGTCAAAGTGATACAGGAACCAGAACCCACTTCTTTTGAGCAAGCCATGGGAAATGAAAAATGGGAGAAAGCCATGGATGAAGAAATGGATGCCTTGGATGCTAATGCTACATGGGAATTGGTGCCTTTGCCTAAAGGCAAGAATGCAATTGGCTGTAAGTGGGTTTATAAGATCAAGCACAATGCAGATGGTTCTGTGAATAGATACAAGGCAAGATTAGTTGTCAAGGGGTATGCACAGACATATGGCATTGATTATGAAGAAACTTTCAGCCCGGTTGCAAGGATGGCAACCGTAAGAGCAGCCATTGCTATGGCTGCATCAAAGGGATGGTCTTTACATCAGATGGATGTAAAGAATGCCTTCTTGCATGGTGATTTGCAAGAAGAGGTCTTTATGGAGCAGCCAGCAGGTTATGTTCATGCTACTCATCCTGAGTTTGTTTGCAGGTTGAAGAAAGCCTTGTATGGCTTGAAACAAGCACCTAGAGCATGGTCTGACAAGATAGGACAGTATCTTGTCACTATTGGCTTTCAGATTTCCAAGGCAGATTTCTCACTCTATGTGAGAAAAACAGAGAAAGGGATTATGCTGCTGGTCATTTATGTTGATGATTTGATCATCACAGGTGATAGTGATGAAGATATCCTTCATGTGAAAATGCTATTGAGGCAGAAGTTTGAGATGAAGGATTTGGGAGAGCTGTGTTATTTCCTGGGCATTGAGGTGATTAGATCACCAAGTGGGATATAGCTCTTGCAAAGGCAGTATGGATTGGACATGCTGTCCAAATATGGGATGACAGGCTGTAAGCCTATTTCAGTTCCTTTGGAGCAGAATGTGAAGCTGAGCGCAGATGCAGGTGAGCTTCTGGAAGACCCTACTATGTACAGACGCATAGTAGGAAGTTTGATTTACATGACTATTACCAGGCCAGATTTGAGCTATTACATGACTATTACCAGGCCAGATTTGAGCTATGCTGTTGGGTTGGTAAGTCAGTTTATGCAGGCTCCAAGGAAACCGCATTTGGATGCGGCTAGACGCATACTCAGGTATGTGAAGTCCACATTGCAGTATGGACTATTTTATGAGGTTGGGGTTCAGATTCAGTTGCGTGGATACACTGCTGATTGGGCTGGTAGCATTTCTGATAGACGATCTACCAGTGGATATGTGTTCTCTTTTGGGAGTGCTGCAGTCACTTGGAGCAGCAAGAAACAGCCTACAATTGCCTTGTCGAGCACAGAGGCTGAGTACAGGGGTGCAGCAATGGCTGCATGTGAGGTAGCTTGGATGCATAAGCTACTCTATGATATGCATCAGTCTACAGATGGGCCAGTTGTCATTTATTGTGACAACATGAGTAGTATACATTTGGCAAAGAACCCAGTCTTTCATGCCAGAACAAAGCACATTGAGGTGCATTATCACTATGTGCGGGAGAAGGTTTTACTAGGTCTCATTGATCTAGTTTATGTCAGCACAGAGGATCAGGTAGCTGACATCTTCACGAAAGCATTGGGCGCAGAGAAGCTGCGCAAGTTCAGAGACCTGCTTGGTGTGCAGGAATTGGGATTGAGCTCGAGGGGGAGTGTTGAGATATCGAGCTCCACTCAGGATATGCCAGGGTGACTGTTGTGCATTTATGTCACCGACCTGTTAGTTGGAGATGCGGTTGGTACACCGCCCACGAATAATAGCTGGATGACAGCTATCCTTATCTACTCTAGTTTGTGGCTCAGTTAGTATGCCACCTTAGTTAGTTGAGTTTGGTTTGAGACCCACATATAGGGTTCTTCTATTTCTTTGTACCTCCACCTTTGTGTGTATTCCCCCATTGTGCATGTGAGAAAGCCGCAAGTGAGACTCCTTCCCTCTCTCCCACAATCTTCACACATACTCCCTAACCCCCCTCCTTACACTCACATATGTTGTTCACCTTTCCTAGTTGCCCCCCCCCCCCCCTCCCCCCTCCCCCCCACAATTTGTACATTTTGATTTATACAATTTCCCCTTAGAAAAGAAAACACACACATTTTTTATGGCACTATAGCTATTCTTACACACATACTATTTTTTACCCCTCCAAAAAAACTCGGCCCTAACTATTCTCTAGTAAAATTTATCCCCTCCTTAATAGTTTCATGTTAAGTATTATTAACCCCATGTTAATAAGCCCCCCTCTTTTCCCCCCAAACCCCCTTTAATGCTTTCCTTTTAAATATTAACTAAAACCTCATTTTCATTTTCATTTGTTAAAATAACAAAATACCCCCCTTTTTATTATTTTCATTTGTTAAAATAACAAAATACCCTCTTTAATAAGCCCTCTTAATGTCTATAATAATTTAAAAAACAAGGTGAATTTTATTCACTAGGCCTGCCCTTTTAGTGAAATTGTAGTGCAAAGTAGTGAATGGTCCGACCAATGTACATAGTTTGTGCCAGAAATTTATGTGGAGTCTTTGTTTGTCCAAATGTGATCTATTGAGGATCCGTACATAGTTGTTGGTTTATGTATTAATTGTTTCATGTTGTTTTGTGACATGAATTGTTGCAACATTGTAAGATCTTTGCTTTGTTTCTATGAGTCGATATTAAACCCCCCCAAGGGTATTATAGGTATCCGAGTAGAAAACCACGAGCAGAGAAGTCCGAGAGCCTTTTTGCAACATGTTCCTATGTATATTCATTCAAGGAATCATATTGGAACACTATTACGGTGGCATATGTTAAATACCAACTATATTTATTCAATTCTAACAGTACAAACTTTCCATGTATAGTATTTAAAGAAAATGTTAAAACAGGTCAAGGTCATTTGCAACCCCCCTAGAATGATACATTATCTTTCAGAACATTCATATGTTTAAATTCATTATTTTGTTTCTCTATTCTCCTCACTCCCAAAGTAGACTGTTCAACTAAGTTGGCCACTCATGTATATGATTCCATCCATGAACAAGGTTTGAACATATTGCACAAAACTTTTACCAGATGTGGAAGTTTTGCCCAGTATATTCCTAGCCGAAAAAACATTAAATCCAGATCATGAATCCAGGATTCCACACTAAAAATTATAACCCACAAGCGTAATTTAAATTCTAAATTTCAATGAACCAATCCGACCAATAAATCTACATGTGCACTTCAGCTTGCTCATCTATATGTCAGCCGCCAAGTGATATTTTACAAACCACATGTAACAAGTTTACCAGATGCAAGTAATATAACAAGTAAGAGTGACAACGTATGAAGGAAAAGGAATGCATATCATAGAATCTTACATTAAATAATGCCAGCCAACAAAATAGAAGCTCAAGATTGTTTCCAAAAGCCAAAACAATTTGTACCTCCAATGTAGATTTTACTTGCGCATTAATGAACAAGAGTGCACCCAAAAAAAGTTTTCCAAACTACTGTCTCATACGCATAATGTTACAAAATTTCAGAATCAAAACGAAAGCCAAAAATAAATATCGTGTATGTGAGATAGCACAAATGTCTAGTAGACCATAAAGCATAACCATAAACTAATTCTCATCGGCGGAGTCATCCACAAATAAAGTCCGTCGTCTCCTCTTCTCCCTCAACTCATAGTTATATGATTTGTCGTTCCTTTCCATGTGCATGGTCATACTCTTTGCGTAAGTTGGAAATTCACTTCAAAATGAAACAACAGAACTCCCTTACATGCGTAAATGAAAGGTAGGCATTCAAAATAAAGAACAACATTTTTTACTACTAGTCTAATGGCACAGCAACATTGATTTCTTCCTCCTTAGCATCGACGTCCATGAGCATATGCTGCTGTGTAGATGATCCCACACCTGCATAAATAGCATCCACCACTCCTGGAAGTAGTCCATTACATATCTCTGGGTCATTGTCTATTGCCAAGCAAGGGCGACCAGAGTGGAGTGCAGCCCTCAATCTTGGTCCTGTCCCTACCCCCATCTCAAGAATGGAACCATTTGGAGGACACAACATCTCCAAGAACATAAGTATGAATGCATGACTCTTCTCAAGAGATCCACGCCATGCACCTCCCTTGCCAACTCTTTTGGAACGATGGGCTGAAGGCAAGTAATGTGGAAGCAAGTTGCCATCTAAACTCATCCTCATCATGGAGGCCACACCCTTTGCTGATTGCATGTTAAATGTGGGTCTTTGTCCTATCCTCCTCATAGCCATAGCATGGAAAACATAAGACTATTCAAAAAAGCATGAGTCGATTTCTATGTGATTTATGATACAGAAGTAGAAGCAAACATACATATGAAGACTCACCTTCACACCAATCCCAAGTGTGTCTGAAATGCCTTGAGGTTCCATGCTTTGTACTATCCATCTACTTAAAACAAAACAATATGTACCAGAATCAGGTCCTAGCCTATAACCCGCAAGACTTCATGAAGTGTTCAACACAAATACATTTACCTACAAGCCACCTCCATTTTTAATCTTACTGCATAGCGCTCCCTAGTAGGCAGAGTAGATGGAGAACAAAAAACCAAAGTCCACCCATTGTCATCCATCACAACTGCAGTAATGGCCAAGGAAGAGGAGATGTGATCTTCTGTGATAACATTCCAAGGTGGAACCTCTCCTTCACCACCTGTAGCATACCCTGCAGGAAGATCCACAATGTAACAGTCCACACTCCATGTGCATTGTTTAGAGTTTCGTTTCTTCCCTTGTTGGTATAGAAGTGTAAAAAAATCGTGCAATTCTTGATACCCATTTGCAAGCTGTGATTACACTATCTCTTTGCCCAATTTGATGTAGTCAATCTCCCACACCTTTACCCAACTCCTAGGTATGAGGGGATGTTTCCAACGTGGCAAAAAAGATAGTGGAACCCAAATAAATTCAATGGAGAAAGGCTTTCTCACTATCCCAGAGTCATCAACTTCTAGAGTATCTGCAAACATAATGCATATCAAATGACAATACTAGACTAAAAGGAATGGGAAAACTTCAACAAAGATGTTTCAGCTTACCATCTCCATCCTAGTCAGTATTCTTCCTTCTCCCTGGTTTTGCAAGATCAGGATTCCCTATATTTTCCTTTTGTTTCTCCACCAACATCTTTTGTTGCTCCCCGAGATTTTTACGCTGCTCCTCGGTCATGTCTCCAGAGGATCCAGAATCAGATTTACATTGACCTTTCGAATGCCTTATCAAGAAACCGATGGAGCCAGTCAATCACAAAAAACTAGTTAAGAACAAGAGGCACATAAATAACCAACATGAAAAGTATACCTCAAATGTTTGAGTGATTGTTCTTTTAATCCTAGCTATTTTAACAACTCTTTCATCTTTATCCATTCCAGGAGGCAGCTTCTTACAAGCTGCTTCAAAATCAGATTTCCACTTGCCCTACAAAAGCAAGTATGCAGCAAAGCTATAATTCAAACTATATAGAGGAAGTGATGAAGTAAAAGCAGAAGGAAAGAAATCATGAGGTAGAAAGTATAAGAACTCACAGCATAAACCATGCGACCAAGAATAGCCCGTGTGAGGGGATACCAAACCCTTCTTCCTTGACCAATCTCCTTTTGCTACATCCTCAATATTTTTATTTTCTTCTTTCGTGAAATCCTCTAGAAATACTTGTGCATCACAACTAACAAGTGTACTTGTATGATACAAGTAATCTTTAAGATTTGTTGTGACAATTGCCTCCTCATTCAATCTGGACAATGGAATCTATTTTAGCATTAAAGTTGAAAATAGAAATATGTTCTTGAAACAACTAGTGGAAGAAAGAAAGATGATACTCACAATAAAGCTGCAATCAACCTCAACTCATTGTCAGGCTCTGGACCTATAATATGTGCATGAATCCTAATATGCCTTGCCTTGTTATTAACAAAGACCTCCCCAATGCTCTCCATCCATGAGGCAGTTCGATGGTTTCCCTCCCACACATATAACATCTTGCAGGACACGAATTCCCATGCAGGAGTCTGTTGAAGCTCATGCTCAAACTCATCATTCACAGAGCAAGAAAAGAGAGCAGAGAAAGAGAGAAAAAGAGATGGGAAAAAGAGGGAAAAGAGAGAGTTCCTATGCCCATCACTGTAGCTAGCGCTTAAGGTGCTAGCTACTGCAGGCCAATGTATTCACAAAAAGAAAAACAGGAAAGAGAGGAAGCACGTTCGTACTTGGAAAGTACGTGTCCTGGCACCAGATGATCCCGCTCAGAAAAGGAGGTGTTTCATGTTTATTGCCCTATAAAAGAGAGGAAACATACCATTTTAAGAAAACTAATTCCAAAGGGTATGGATTGAGGAGACAAAGAGAAGCCTACAAACAAGGAGAAAGCACGAAAACAATAGATAGAGTTTTCATACTCTTCTCTTTCATGATTGTTTTTCATGTATTGTTTCTTCCTTGAGAGAAAGAAAAGGAAAGGAGGAGAGAAACTTTTAGAGAAAGGAAGGGAAACAAGAGGAGAGGTAGAAAGAAAGACAAAGAAACCAAACAAACTTGAAATAGAAGTGGAAGAGAGGAACTCTTATCTTGAGGTGGAGAGGGAGCTGCAGCAAGTATTGTAGGTGCAGAGGGAGAATGTAGGAGAGGATGGAGACGTGGGAGTGGGAAGGAGGAGAGAGGAGTAAGGAGGCAAGGGTTGCGGGTGATCGCGAGTTGAAAGCGAAAGCAAGGCAGGAGAATGCACGAAAAATCAAATGGCATCGCGGGACGAACAGCGCGGGTTTTTGGCTCCCAGATTTCGTTGGTATGGGCATCAGTATAAAAGTGGGTATATAAAAGTAGAGCGTCAGTATGGGTGTCGGTATGGGAGTTTGTACATACCGATGCCCATACCGATGAAAAAGGGGATTCTAGGGGTTTAGGGTTTTTGAGGGGGCTTGGGAGATTTGGAAGGGTGAGTGGGTGTTTGAAGGTTTTAAGCAGGATTTAGGCCCCGGGGTGTTTGGGGTTTAGAGGGGATTAAGGGTTCAGGGGGGGTTCAGGGAATTTGGTGGGTTTAAGGGGTTTGGGGGGGGTAAGGGGGTTTGAGGGAATTTGGGGGATTTGGGTGTTTGACGTGAATGGGGGGATGGTTTTGGATGTGTTCAAGTGGAGAGGATGACTAGTGATAGCTCATCGGATCAGGAGATTGGAGTGACTGAGAGATTGCCTTGTCCTTGCACGGATTGCAGGAGAGGGGTTCGTCATCAGTGCCGTATTGTCATGCGCCACTTGCAAATGTATGGAGAGGCACCACCAAAAGAGGATATTGGTCGTCATGCTAGTGCATCATCGGTAAACCAATGATATTTGAATGATTCATGAATATTTATATTGCTTGTCCTTGTTGTTACAAGAGATGATGTGTCCAAATTTGGGTAGCATCCAATGACAGAGAAGGTGAAAGTGTATAAAGAATTGTTAAAAAGTGGTGCACCAGATTTCTATTTGTGTCTCATAAACATTGATTCCACACATCAAGAAAGGATCTACCCTAAAGGAGCCCTAGGATGTTATTGTAAAGATGTATGGTACGAGCATTAGGGCTCAAAAGATACAACTAAAGTAGCGGTTGCATTGCATTTGAAGAGGTAATAGGTCCATTACTAACTATGTTGCATAGAAGATTTGGCAAGTAATAAATTCTTCTATTGCTAGCTATGGCTCAATCTTAGTCACTTTGAATGGTCTAAGACGGTAGTACAGGAGCCTAGACACATCTAATTTTGTGCATGGATCCATGCCCAGTTCTGAGGAGCTAGTTGCTTTATGTATAGTCAACGAGGTCAAGCTTGGCTTGGTAGCATTAGGCAGTGGCTCAAATAGAGATAAAGTATTTTACCATAGTCGGGATCTAGAAGCCAAGGAGTATTTTGTTATGGACATGGTAGAGATGGGTAAGGATATGGCCATAATGCAGGTAGAGGTGAGTTTGTGCCTAGAGGAGGTAGTTTTATGCCTAGAGGTAGGGACCCCGAGGTAGAGGTAGAGGCAGAGGTCATATAGATTATGCATAGCATGATGGATATGGTTGTAGGATATATGCACATATCAAGCATGATTATTACTCACAGCCAAATATGAGTTATAGAAGTCATGGTGGACATCATTGATCTGACAATTATGTAGGATATGATAGTAATAATGGATATAGGGTGAATACTTATGAGTAGGACTAGCAGTCACCTCTTTGCAAATGGAGCATGTGTTACACATTTTGATGGAGCTGCATAACTTAGATGACTAGTTTGTGAACTTAGGTGCCATGAATCACATGACATATCATGGAGCATGGTTTGAAAGCAAGCAAGATATGCACATTGAGGAGTATGTCGCTACAGAAGATGACACAATGCACAAGATTACACAATATGGAAATGTGCCATTACTTGCAAAACATGGTACACAAAGTGCACTAGGTGATGTGTTGTATGTGTCGATGATTACAAAGGATTTGGCCAAATGATGGACCTAGGATTATGGTGTGCTTCAAGAGATATGGTTGTTTCATCAAGGAGTTTCATGATGGAACGCTAGAAAAGCTACTCACAAGTGACCTCAAGAAAGGACGTCTTTTGGCACTAAATGCAGGGAATCCATATGTGCAAAGTAGCATGTATGTGAAAGGAGGATACGGACATGATGTGGGATGATGAGTTATAAGCACATTGGACATGCAGTCAAAGAAGATTGTACATAGTTACCCCATTTTGACACATACACTTTGAGCATGTGTGTGAGTCATTCTAGGTAAGAAAATATCCTTTGGAAATTGTGCATTCCAACATATGGGGATCATTTGAGAATGTTACACCATCAGGCTCACGTCACTACATCACATTCATTGATGACTTCAGTAGGATGCAATGGGTGTATTTCTTGAAGGTGAAGAGTGATGCCTTTGATGTTTTCTGTGAGTACAAGACAATGGTAGGGAAAGAGTTGGGATGCTACATAAGATGTTTGCATAGGTATGGAGGGGAAGAGTACTTCTCACATGAGTTTAATGCATACTTGAGAGAGCACATGATAAGAACACAAGTGACATGCGACTATACGCCACAACAAAATGAAGTAGAGGAGAGAAAGCATCACATCATCATTGAAATTGCCATGCCATCGTTAATGAGATATACGTGGTGTTGTGTTACGGGGAAAAAGCAATGCATACAATTTTCCATATCATGAATAGAACATTGATGGCAATCACACATGACATTTTGTCATATGAGCATTTGTATGACATTAAGACAATAGTTGCTTACTTGAAATTATTAGGCTGCATATGCTATGTGCATGTATCGAATGAAGTGAGAAGGAAGATGGAGCCAAAGGTAGTCAAATGTGTGTTTCTTGGTTACCCTGTTAAAGAAAAGGAATACAAGTGCTATGACCTAACTACAAGGGAGATTTACATCAGTCGAGATGTTTGTTTTAGCAAGCATGAGTCTTGGTACCAACCCAAACTAGCTATGGTTGAGGATGTCTATGAGGCACAGGATGTTAAGGCTAAATTTTAGCATGCTAGTCCATTTAATAGGACCATGTTGAGACATCACAAAGTGAGGAAAGCATTGGAAGTATTAACCCTTGTGTTGGGAAGTGCTGGGAGAGAAAAGATGCATCATGATGTCAAGAATTGAGAACACAAGAAGAATCCAAAAGTGTGTTTTATTGATTGTGAGAGAGAGGCCTCTCATTTATAGAGTGGGTGGCCTAGATCATAGGCAGCTCTCCTACATCAAAGGCAATCAGCCCTACATCATAGGGACTTCCTAGATCATTGGAACCTCCTAAAGAGGGTGCCTTCTACTACATCATCACCTATGTCATGGTCTTGGATAGCTCTAAGTGTGCTTCACTATACACACACACACACACAAACATGTGATTGCTACTAGATGCACACATGCACCTTAGTGCAAGCCCTTGATCACAAATATCCCAACATACCCCCCCTCACGGGTTTGCCTCATGCTATGTCAAGGATACATCTAGTCACATAGTCTCACAAGCCATCTCATGGTGGTCAAGGATAAATCTATGGCTAGGATCTCATGCTAGCAAGGGTGCCCAAGGGTCAAGGTTTACAAAATGGGATAAACCCCCCCCCCCCCTCTCCCCAAATGGTTATCTCTATTGCATGTACAAGGATTAATCTTAGGCCTTTGTGTGGACCTAGTTTCTCATGTCTGGAAGAGGTACCATGGAGGCAAAGACATATCACATGGCCTACATCATATGGTGACCAGAGGTGATTTACAAAGACTATAAGGACTAAAACACATAACCATAACATTCTTTTTGGAGTACTACTCCAGGTAGGGAACCTCAAAATTAACTACATGACCAAGCTCAAAGATGTTGGACCTTAGAAGGTCCAATCTTTATCTTTATCTACCACAAAGTTTGTTGCTTCATTTGCTGATGGAGTTCTTTCTTCATCCGTATTTGCTTTGTCTTTCTTCTTCTCATTGCAAGACTTTTCAGAGTGATCGTTTTTGCCACAATAAGTGCATGGATTGATCCTATAGCAATCTTTTTCACGATGATTGGTGTTTCCACAATGCTTGCATGCTTTGTATTTGCCTTTTGATGAGAACTTCATTGTAAGTGCTTGAGTTTGATCGTCTAGCTTCCTTAAAGTCTTCTTTCTCTCTTATTCTTGTAGAGAGCAATTTTAGTCATGTAAGAACAGAAGAGCAGCCATGATTAAGTTTGTGTAGCTTGGGTGGAAGGGAAACAATCATAATAAATCATTATCGTTAATAAGTCCTTTGCATCTTTGCCATCACCAACAATCAAATTTCATCCATCTAAATGATTGAGCTGTTGAGCTTGATAATTGTTACCGCAATTGTCACCAATGGGAGGTAATTCACTTGTCCTTTGTTTAGAAGGTCCTTACATTCCTCCTTATACTTACAAATTCTCGTTCTTAGAATGAACATTGGATCGACCATGAATGGCTCACATCGCTTGATCCTAGTTGAAGGATAAAAAACTAGGGTGAAATCAACCGTCCCCCCATCATTATGAGTGTTCCTATAACTGCATATAGAGAAGACGGTTATCCAGATACAATCACCAATATTGAGAGTCTTGATGAAATCCATGCGTAATACACCTCGCCTATTACGAGGGTGATACAACCATTGCCCCTCTCTATCAGTTAGATCTAGCTTCAAATGCTTTGGATAATAGACATTCTGTAAGGGCCATGTGCCGTACTTGTTTAGAACTTTCCCTTCGAATATTCCGTTTTTGACGGACAAGTCAATGTCATTGTTTGACTTGCCCGTGCGTAGTTTACATGTTTGCTCGATTGCTCAGGTAGCCTTTGTTCATTTTACATTACTCCTTATACTTACAAATGCTTGTTGTAAGAATAAACATTGGATCAACCATGAACAACTCGCATCACTCGATCCTAGTTAAAGGATCAAAAACTAGGGTGAAATCAGCCATCCCCCCATCATTATGAGTGTTCCTACTACATATAGAGAAGTTGGTTATCCTGATACAATTACCAATACTGAGAGTGTTGATGAAATCCATGTAATACACCTCACCTATCGCGAGGGTGATACAGCCATTGCCCTCTCTATCAGTTAGATCTAGCTTCAATGCTTTGGGTAATCAATAGTGTATAAGGGCCATGTGCCATACTTGTTCAGAACTCTCTCTTTGAATATTCTGTTTTATACGTACAATTCAATCTCATTGATTGACTTGCCTGTGCACAGTTTACATGTTTGCTCGATTGTTCAAGTAGCCTTTTGGTCATTATCCAAGCATATGTGTCTCCTTTAATGTGTACTATTTGTTTTTTAAATAGTAAACATTCACAAGATATGCATCCATGTACTAGAGTATCCTCAATTACATTGATGTATGCACATATAAACTTTGTAGGAGTTCTAAATGCTTCTGAGAACTTTGTTAATGTTATACAATCATTTGTTATATGTGCACGTTTTCTTTTTTTTGTTGTTGAAAGTGTTTGTGTGGCTAGATTCTATTCTTCTGGTGGCGTTTTCGAAATGGAGCATTGATGTTCCGTCCTCTCATCATGGTCATTATCTTGCTTATTGGACCCATGTGCAGATATTGGAATTGTATTTTGGAGTCTTTTTTGGAGGTCTGACAGATTGAGCTACCAAGCTTGATAACTGTTACCGCAATCATTGCCAATGGAAGGTAATTCACTTGAATCCTCCCTCCAGCATTGCGCTCTTCATTCCTCTAATCCTTCTTTCGAAACCTTCTGCCCAGCCTCCCTTGAATCCATGTTGCAATTTCTTACCACCAAGCTTCACACTCCCTCTTTCACACTTCTCACCTCGGATGTTGAACCACCTTCCCTGGCGAGAATACTCTCCATCAAGGATATCAACAATGGAAGCAATGCAATCGTAATTTTCCAAAAGCCGAGGTTCCCATTCAAGTTGCATTCATGTTGTTACCTGTTCCCAACTAAATTATATGATGTGGAGGTGATGCTTGTGCCCTCCAATAGGAAGCACACAAATGTGGTACATGCCATAGTTGCTTGCGAGCTAGATACAAGTGTGGGGCCAAAGGATCACCTTGTGTTGAAGGCATTGGGTGTGATGCTAGGACAGACTCCTGTGAATACTTCAAAATGATTTGATTGCTTAACTTTGAACAAAGACAACTATTTGATGATGTCATGATACAAAAATGAATCAAACCAATAGAGAAAATACACTTGTTCCTGACAGGCAGAGTTGGCACATGGAAAACATATCTTATGTTGCTCATAGTGCAAGGCTTGCTACAACTTTACAACCAAACAATACAAAACATAGATTATGAAGTATTACATGTGCTAATGTTATCTTACATTAGAAAAGCTGCATAGAACATAAATGGGGTCACTATTCATTCCGCATTGCATTTGCCATTGCAAACAAAGAACGTAACATGCTTGGCCAGGGAAAAACTCTATATATATTTGCAATCGTGTATTGAGTGTGGTTCTTTAAGCGTGCTTTTATAATCTCAATTCCATATTGTGAAATTATGTTTTTTTGCACCAGGGTGCAAGTTGAGTGGTTCTCAATGCATTGGAAATTGTTGGGGAGATGCGCTTGACATTGTTCAGTCCTGGTCTCTTGAAAAAAAATAATGTATGAATCCATAAGTGTCTCAGTGGCAAGAATGTGTTCCTTATATTTATGTAACGAGACTAGTTGAGTCGGTACGTTCTTGCATTTTACTGTTGAGGTTTTCCCACCTTGATTGAGTTGCCAATATTTCTATTTCTTTCTGAACGTCTTTGTCTATGAGGAAATGTTGTTGTTGTAGTGGTTGGAGCAAGAAAAGATTTTCAAATTTCTTTACAAGTGATAGTGCTTTGTATGTAAGATTGTGCGTATGAATCCCTATCGGGGAGAAAGTGACCTTGACCATTATAACACCTTGTGCTCTATGAATTGTTCGCACCACAGCTAGTTGGATTGGGAATTGTCGACAAGTGAGGATGGTTTTTTAAGAAGGAACAATTGTTTTTCTCTTGCGACTCTTAATATTGGTATCCATTTGGGATTGATAGTTGTTGTATATGCATGGAAATTACTTTCTCTTATTCCTTTTTCCTATTTGTGGATTTTCAAATTGAATCCATATGATGTCATCATTTTGATGTGTGGACATGCTCATGAAAACACCATCTACGCCATTAACTAATCCATCTTGTTGATTAATGTTTCCAGAGCATAATTCAACTAACATCCCTTCTTTAATTTGTATAGTTGTTCTTAGGCCATCTATTGCTTTAGGGTTTTCTAATACTTTATTCAAAATGTGTCTATTATTATTATACGTATCAATTGCTTTGATGTTATATGTTGTGTGGAATACTTTGTTTTTGTGTTTGTTCATGTCAAAGTTGGTGGAGTAAAGGTGGGGGAAAGTATGCTCTTGTGGTCGTGGATGAAAGCATCATTTGATGATGTATTTTATTTATTCCTCATTATGTGTGTAGGTTCTAAAACAGTTGAGGGCTTTTATGAAATTGTTGTTGTTTTGTTGCATTGGTTTTTTGAGTTCATAACATCGTGGTTTTGTCAACTACTAGGTGTTGGCTAATGTTTGCAACGATTCTTTCTCTGTTTTGAATACCCAATTATCTAGTATTGGTTTGGCCTGATAAAAATTGCCACAGCAAATGATGTCAATGCCCCCAAAGTATTCTGTATGATTTCTTTTGAATGTGCGCATGCAAAGGTCCGCAAGATCTAAAGTTCACCAGCCAACCAATGAGATCTCATTGAACACAATGAGTTGTACTTGTTCATAGAGGTGGACAATGTTATAACACTAGGAGATTTTAACATTGATATGTTACAAAAAACAAAACAATCAACCACATTGAGAGAAATTTACACTTTCATCTAGATCGTTTGGATCCAAGATGGTGGTACGAAGCAAACATATTTTTGAAGATAGGAATGTGGATACGGAGATGCCGGTAGAAGATCCAAATAATGATGTCGATGGATCTAGGGAAGAGGATGAAGATGACGATATGGGCCACAAAGAAGTTGAGAATATGATTCTTTGTGGCCTTCTTGCTAGGCTTCCTTCTTTCCACCAAGTCCATGCCTCCTTGTGAATATTTCTTGGATTCTATATCGTTTTATTGATGTCTTGTGTGTCCCCATCAAAGCTGAAGAAGTTTTCTTATCATACATACTTTGAATTATCACACATGAAAAATAGAGCTTTGGACATTGCTTTGGCCCTTAAGCATTGGAGAACTATGTCCTTGGTACCAAAATCATTGTCCACATTGATTATCAGCCTCTTCAATATCTAGCACATAGAGTTCCATTTCTTGAGGTATGCCAATTTGGCCAGCTATATGCAACAATTTTACCTCATTATCAAGTACAAACTAGCCTACCAAAACAACAGGTAGACTACTTGTGTAGGCCTTGTATTCATGGCATTTTTTTATTTTGATTAGAAAAATCTAGCATTCTCTAAGTGGCTAGCTCTTTATTCTAGTGACAAAGAAATTGCTCATATTTACCGGCTGATTCAACATCAAAACTGAAGGCAACATTTAGCCTTTTTTGGACTCCATAGTGAGATAGTCCTTCCTCTACAAATTAGACAAATTGTGTGTACCACAGGGTCTTGGAAACTACAAAACCAATTAAGGCCCCATCATTCTTCTATCACTGCTAGACACTTTGGGATGCTCAACGTTATTATGCATTTGTAAAGGTATTTTTATTGGCCACATCTTTAAGATGATGTGGAAAAAACCATCAAGTCATGTGGCTCATGCCAACAAAATAAGACTATAAAAGTCACTCATGGATTACACTCTCCTCCTTGAGTTCCCTTTAGGGCTTTAAAACATGTTTCCATTGAGTTTCTCTTTGTTCTCCCAACCACTAAAAAGGGACATGATTGTATTTATGTGGTGGTTGATAGATTCTTCAAAATGACCATCTTCATGCCAACCACCAAGCAATGTGATGTAGTCCAACCTATCCAGCTCTTCTTGAAGGATGTGTGGGTACATTTTAGGTTGCATACTTCCATTGTCTTTGACAAGGATTCCTATCTACTTTTGGACCACTTTGTGGTAGTCCATGGGCACTCATCTCACAAATTTCATAGCCTGAGATCCACCCATTGAAGTGTACTTGGACAACCGAAGGGGACCACATGATACTTTGCTATGAAGTCTAGGACAATCGAAGGGAACCACAAGAATTATACTTTGTGGCCAAAAAGGGTCACATGAGAATGTGGAAATCCTAAAACTTCAAAATGTAGTCAATTATGTGGATCCATAATTGCATATTGCTTGTAGTTGTAATAAAGCATCATTGCCATCTTTTTAGTCAAATTCACCCCTTAGGTTGCTATGGCTTAGAACTAATATTAAGCAACCAAGGCGGATACAGTCTAAGGTATAATGCCATAGGACTTATAATAATTCATTAGCTATGTTTAGGAATTGTTGGATCATTACTTGGGTCATTGGGCCAACCATAGGAAGCTAACCTAAGTTAGAAGGTTTGGTTTCCTAGCTAAAGGTTCATCAATGGAGCCCATTATAATGGAGGATTTACCACGGTTACATAATAATTATTTAAGTAAAAATAGCAATATGATGGGTCATATATAACTTGATGAATTCGACTCAATCACCTGGTTGAGCTCAATTACCTGACATTGCAGACTTCCAACATTCTAGGAATGAGCCCCTTGATTGTAGTAGGTTGCATAACGGCAACCTAATTGGAGGCTACCTACCTCAGGATCATACCATTACATCTAATTAATCCATTTATAAGAAATGGATCTTCTCTTTCACTATACATTTCATTAGAGGAATCTTATGAATTCGATGTGGATCTTCAGATATTCACTAAAACCTGACTAGTGGATGTGGATCTTCAGATATTTAGGGGTTAGTGAGATGATGGTGACAACCTATGGAGGGGGCTCCTACCCATATATTCCATGAGTCATTGTGGTGTTTACATTCCTCTCCGTTTAGCTAGATTGATGCCCTTACAAACTTCTAGCTTGTATTGATAGCGTCCTTCCTCCATTTCCCTTTCTTAAGTAATAGAGTCAAATTTTTGGTCTACCATTGTGTTCCAAATTTAGTTAATTTGAGTTCTTGAGAGAATATTTTAGTGAGTGTTTTAATTGGAATGCACATCAATCATACAATATCCAACGTGGACCCATTCACATCTCTAATTATCATTTTGGTCATGGCACCACAAGTGATACATGAATGGAAAGTATTTCATTATAAAGGCTATAGAGTTGTCTATTATTCAAGTATTGGTTGGACATCATTGACACCATACGTACTACAATATCATCTACATCAACACACATTGATTTTTGTTATGTACAAGCATCATATGTGTGCATAGATTAGAATGCACTTTTTGATCAACTTGTTTATAATGTCAAAACTTGGGTTACATTTGCCCATATATCACTGGAAAAGTCTACAAAATAAGGTCTACGAACATCGCTTGGATTAAACATACAATAAATCCTTGATAATGGAAATTGCTCGTAGTTGCTTATTTGTGATGTGCCTTTTACTTAATTTCCTTTAATTCTCATATTTGTCCAATTTTCAATAACTCTTCATCCTTTTCTTTTTATGCACAAGTAAAGAGAAGAATAGACTAATTCTTGAATGGCTTGTGGGAGTGCAAGCTCTAAATACCAATTGATTCTGAATTTGATTTGAAAGGAGGTGTTTAGTTTGAAGTGAGGAGATCTTCATTTTGAGATCTTTTTTGTACCTATAGACATAAAAGCAAAAACTAGAATGCTTGGCTAGCTGCTAAGTATGTGGGCCAACTGATAACTATATGGGCTATTGTAAGTAGCTAATGATAGGTCAGTTGATCGATTGGCTTCGAATGTGCCACATGGCTTCATAGGATTTTAGAGTTTCATAAAACGCTCTAGTGCTGGCCAAGTAAAAAACTTTTTAGTGTACGATGGGCCATTCCACAAAACCCACGACTCGAGTGGTCGAGTCACTAATTTATCCGCGTTCTAAGCTCGAGCAATTTAGCAATCGCCACTGAAGGCTACACCTCAAACGCCTCCAATTATTGAAGGGAACCCCTCGCCCCCTCGGGCTTCTCCTAATTCAGAAGGACACAAACTGTGGGTGCTTATGTTGGCATTGTTGCGGTTTTCATTGTCTTGTTTCTAGTGTTGTGAAGCACACGAAAATTTATGTAGAACACTTGGATGAATTAGCTGAGATGAAGATCAAATGGATAATCTACTCAATTGACAAGATCAACACGACAGCACACAATTTCAGCCTATCGAGCCATATCAAAGGTTTGTGTCGATATGGCAAAGAGATTTTAGCAATGCCAAAAGCAATGCCAAGGTCTCAATCTTGAACCATTCAAAACTGCCCATGTAGGAAAGGAATAATGGGCAAATTTATGCTTCCTAAAAAAGCTCTATATGCTTTTGACCATTAGATTTTAATCAACTAGTATGATTGTGACAAGTGGCTTTTAATATGGACTCTCTTGTATTTGCCTACCAATCCTCTTGGTTACTTCATAACTAGGTTTTGCATGTTGCTTGATAACATAATAAATCTATCATTGGAAATACTTCTTATTTTATGTGCATGGCCTCCATTTGCCTTGGGCATAGTACCCCTTGGTAACTCTCTTTATGCCCTTGCAAAAAGAGCATCTGCGCATGGAGAGAGAGAGAGAGGGGGGGGGAGACCATTTAATAAAGGCCAATTCGTGAAATTTTGATTAGAACAACTGAGTACAAGTATTCGTGAGTACTGCCTTAGGTTGTGCCAGACACAAACGATTGTCAAAAGATGAATAGATGATTAATTTGCAACACCTATGATGGAAGCTCGTGAGTAGTATTTGTGTATGGTGCGGAGGAGGGGATGGCGAATTAAGCTAAGCTTCCTGAAATAATTAATTGGAGCCATTAAAGGCCAAAAATTAAGGGTGGCGATGCTCGGCTCTTTTTGTTTCGCCAGCATCGAGCGCACAAGCAAAGATGTGTCGTGCTTCCCTTTGAACCAAGCAACCTCTCCGTGCCCCATTGCTCACAAACACAACGCCCAGTATGCCGTTGGAGATGAGGCAGGGGATACGGAGAAACAGGGAGCAAGCCGTGGCGTTGGAGGGGATGGAGAGCAAGGAGGCGAGGGTAGGGAAGGAGGGAGATGTTCAATTGCCCCTTGCCTCCGGAAGCCTCTGGGCCCTGATTCATTTGGGAGAGGGAGTTGTTGAGATAAAAGCAGAGGAGAGTGCGGAGGGAGGGAGGCGTAAGGAGAAAGGGAGCACATGGAGGGAGCGCATGAGGGGGAGCGATAAGGTTGGGTTAATTGGTTAATTTAGGTTGGGGGGCAATGA
Organism: Dipteris shenzhenensis; assembly: GCF_047967505.1. Classification (NCBI taxonomy): domain Eukaryota; kingdom Viridiplantae; phylum Streptophyta; class Polypodiopsida; order Gleicheniales; family Dipteridaceae; genus Dipteris; species Dipteris shenzhenensis. The sequence goes on along the minus strand of NC_141623.1, from coordinate 36,862,966 downwards.
GCTTAGGTTAAATTAGGTAATAGGGTGAGGTTAATTAATTTAAATAGGAGAGGTGAAGTAGGAGAGGTGACGCACAGGGGCAAAAGGTTTAGTGATAGGAATTTTGTGCAGGAAATTAGGGAGCGATTGCAATAGATTTAGGGAGCGTGGAAGGAAACATGAGATTTTGGAAAGTTTGAATGCTGTAATGCAAAGCCATTTGGAAACTGTGTGTGTGTGAGAGAGAGAGAGAGAGAGAGAGAGAAAGAGAGAGAGTACTTATGAAATTCATCTTACATTTCAATGACAGCTCCCACGCTTATGCTTCTGAAGCAAAGGTTATGTTTCAACAGATGGATACACTTGCGAAACAAAGCTTATGTTTCCTCCTTGGCACAAGCACACGCGCCCGTAATGTTAAGCTAAGTTTATGTCTACAAAAGCATTTAGTGAGCATGCTATGAATGGACTCCTAAATTGCAGTATGCCCAGCAATTGTGAGAATGTGAGAATGTGGACTGTTTCTTGATGTCAGTACAAGTCATGTAAGTAATGGTTCGCTTCATCTGCCAGGACAGCACTGCTTACAGCAGGTACCATAAAAATTGTTGGGCGGACGAGGATCAACATTTCATCATGACATCTGGTCACTGCACCCGTAAGTCTTAAAACTGATGCAAACAATGTCTACATAACCAAGCACCAAGACAACTGGGAGAACCAAGTAATCTTCAGCAAAACCACGTCTTCTCCTGAGCCTCAAGAAAGAGTCACCAGAAACAACAATGCTGTGAGACTAAAGCCTTGGTCATGCAATTCAAGTGAATAATACACAAGCAAGAGGGATATCCCCAATACAGTGTGTCCCCAGAGAACATACAGGGCCAATATCTTTGTACAAGAAGCTTATGAGGTGACTGCAGTTGGGCAGTCACAAATTCTGCAGAAGCGGAGGCACAGCAAAGGTATGGATGAAACCATGGAATGGAGAAGTACCATCCCAAGAGCAGCAAGCACTTCAATGATATTCTCATAGAACAGAGGAGCTTCAACATTAAAATCAGTGTTGCAATTGCAATGAAGACTGTAAAACATAAGATGACATCTGGGACAAGCCATTCCAAATGGACCCTGTCATGGTCACTAGTAATAAGCTTTCCTCGGATTATTCTGCAGACACAAATGCAAACTGGTTAGAAGATGGACTCCAGACATAGGCTAAGCTGAAGAAACATATAAAATTGATTTAAAAATGTATTACAAACAGGGGATCAGGGATTTTAATAGAACAAGGTGAAAATTTCACAAGCGTGCCAAAGGCAATGGGACAACCTCACCCTTAGATAAGGAAAACCTTTAAATCCCCTCTGATGTTATCCTTTCATGATAACATTCATTTAAGGACAACCTTACCCTCAGATTAGGACAACCTTTAAATCCCCTCTCACCCTATCCTTCCATGATAGCATTCATTTAAGGCCTTTGCACAATCCCCCTTACCCTAATGCCTACATGGCAGCCGAAAGCTCTAAGAAGTGGCAAGCATTTTGCACGCAACATAGATGTAGCCCAAATGAAGTATGCATTTTAAAAAGCTATCATGTATCATAGATGCAGACATTTTGCTCAATAATGAAGTATGCATGCACGGGCGTGCGCATGCACGTGTACACATACACATACACACAAATAAATTTGATTAGTAAATGTATCTCACATACGCAAAAACTTATTTCTTTACACACGAACACACACACACACACACACATGAATACTTCCCTAACTATGAATTCTTCTTTTATGCACCCCCTTGAAATCTTCCCTTTCCACTTTCTTTTTAACCACTCCACATACCAAGCCCATCAATCGTCCTATACCTCCTCTAATCCCTTATTAACCCATGCATGTTGAGATATCGAGATCCACTCGCGATATGCCAGGGTGACCATTGTGCATTTATGTCACCGACTTGTTAGCTGAAGATGCGGTTGGTACATCGCCCACGAATAATAGCTGGATGATAGCTATCCTTATCTACTCTAGTTCGTGGCTCAGTTAGTATGCCACCTTAGTTAGCTGAGTTTGGTTTGAGACCCACATATAGGGTTCTTCTATTTCTTTGTCCTAGAGTTCTTTTGTCTTTCACAACTAAGAAGAGGAAAACTGTTTTCAACCTCCACCTTTGTGTGTATTCCCCCATTGTGTATGTGAGAAAGCCGCAACTGAGACTCCTTCCCTCTCTCCCACTATCTTCACATGGTATCAGAGCCTTGTTCGTGGTAAGGAGCTCAAGAAAGCAAACCCAGTTCGCGGTGTCCTGGTAAGAGGACCATTGTTGCTTTCCTTTTTTGAGTTTGGGAGCAAATCTCTGCAGGTAGCACAGCCGGAAGTGTAAGAGTGCACTGTCTCAGATTGAGATGCCCTTCGTGGTGTGGCAAGAGGGCAATATATGCTGCAAGTAAGGGCAAAGAACTTGATGACTTTATTTTTCTGATTCGAGGCCATTTCAGGGCCCGTTTTAAAGGCGGAAGTTCTCCGCAGGCACTCAAAAAAAGGCCCTGCTTTTGTTGTGCAACCACTGCTCTGCTGGTCGGTGAAAAGTTACCGCAGAAATTGCATCGTATGCCTGTGTGTAGAGATATTGGGAGTTGCAAAATCATGCTTGTTGCCTGTTGATGCAAAATCGTCAATAGGAAGTGATTGTGTGGTCAAATACCACTTTCGTCAGTTTTGCAAATCTGCCCATGTGAGGCAAAAGCTGTGTTTTTTGCAGTGACAGAATATTTTGCAGTGTTCTGTAATGGCTTCTAATTCTCTTTCACAGATTGTCACTGAAAAGCTTGACAAGAACAACTTCCATGCATGGAAGTTTAGAATGACAAATTTCCTTATGGGAAAAGGCTATTGGGAGTTCATTACAAGAAATGAAGAAGAACCAGTTCTTCCTAATGTTCCCAATCAACAGAAAATGCACGCATTTAAAGAATGGCATGAGAGAGCTAGAAAAGTTATGTACTAGCTTTCTATCAATATTTCGGATTCTACGATTGTGCATATTCAGGATGCAAGTATGCCAAAGGTCCTCTCACCCTATCCTTCCATGATAGCATTCATTTAAGGCCTTTGCATAATCCCCATAGAAAAGGAAAGGCAAAGAAACGCTTAGGCTTTTGCCTTTGGCATGCCAAAAATGAGAGAAACATAACATGATCCGAATAGGTACCCCCAGTGTGAAAAACCCCATTAATTAGTTGGGGAGGGGGTATAAGGGATTATTAAACTTAAGGGGGGGAGTATTAATTAAGCATAAAAGGGGAAGGGGGAGCATTAAAGAGGGACGAGGGACCATTTTATAATGTTACTATAAGAAAGGGTTACGTGATATTACTTTAGAGCTTAGTGGTAGGGCTCATACGTCAGAAGAGGAAGGTTTTGAGTTCAATCCTTTTCTTGAAGTTTGGGGAAGCCCCCTTGAACATAGTCTATGCAATAAATTAAGGCATAGAGAAACATAAGTTAATCAAAGCAAAAATAAATTAAGCCATAGATAAACATGGCTTAATTAAGCCTCTAATGGATCAAAACTAACTAATTAATTGGTAGGGAGCATAGCTGCGAACATGATCCGACTAGCATTACAATCAAAGCATCTATCTTTTAATAGACAAAACCCCCTCCACCCATCAGAGAATTCCTAGTTTTGCAAGTCCTGAATATAATATCCCTGTCTAGAAAATAATTTCGTTTTAAAGACAGATCCTCACCTAGACCAGCCACTTTAATATGTAATTCCTACTCGTTCTGAATTACAAGTACATGGAGAATAAATGAAAAGTAGAGACATGAGAGAGAGGAAGAGCACCAAAACAAGGATGATAGTGATAAACAGAAGCAGAAAATGCGCATTCAAAACTAGTACATTAGATCACCAGTCTCACCTTTCGTCATTTTGCAAAACATGAATGGCAAATTTTGAATGTATATATGTTTATGCATTTGGTCAAAAAAAAAAAGACACTGTTTGAATAAGAAACTCATACAAATACTGTTAGATATGTTTGGATGATACCTTGAAAGGAGAAGTATCATGCCAAGAGCAGCAAGCACTTCAATGATATTCTCATAGAACAGAGGAGCTTCAATATTAAAATCGGTGTTGCAATGCAATGAAAACTGTAAAACATAAGATCACATCCCCCTAGGAGGAGAATGTTGCTACCCAAAACAGTCAATACCATCTCCCTGGTATCCAGAGATCTATGGGATTGAAGCACAACCAAACCAGATCCAAAACAACCCAACCACACACATTAACATACACAGACAAGCAAAGTACTTACAAGAGGGTTTGGTCTGAACCGGTAACAAGCATCAGGCGTTCCTTGTACTGCTCATATATATCATCATCTGCAGACACTTCTCCAGGTTGCTGTGCCCCACACCCAGGTTGTTCAGGTTTACAGCTCCCCAGCCTGCACAGGATCTGGATGTCCGTCCTTTCCGCTCCCAAGGCCCTCTCCTGTGAATTATGTCAACATGTCTTACTAAACTTTTACTTTGCGATAATAAACAAGGCTAAACTTTATAACTACAGAAACACAACAAATCACCTTCTTTCCCTCCCATCTTTGACAAGAGCCTGTGGCCTACATTGTCAGACTGAATTTTTGCTCGTTCTGTTGCTTCCTTTGCTACCTTTTGGGCAGCAGCATAATTGCATTTAGCAAGAAACTTTTCTAGTTCCTCGGGTGGTATGTAATCCTCCATACGATGACCTTCTCTTCCAGGTGCTGCTGATGAAGGCGTTGCACAAAAGCATTGAGAAAATGCCAAGGGAGCATAAAAAAGGCAAGTAACACTTCAAGATCAGGTAACAATAAACATTATGACTAGGTTTTAAGATTGAGAAAAGTATCAAGGTTAGTAACAATGAGGATGGCTTGTTACATAGTGCCTGAAGAGATGCAGGTGGAGGCATCTCATCTCTAGACTGTTTGGGAGGCTTGCGAAGACCTTCTTGTGCCGCTTTTTTCATATAAAACTCCATCATTGCTAGAGAATCTGCATTAGCTGCTGTAAAAAGACTGACTTCTGTGAGTAACAATATTTGGCAGCTTTCCTAAAGACTGTAGACTCACAAGCGAAAACTAACCTTGTGCCGCTTCTCTAGAAGCCACATGTTGTTGAGACCATTGTTGATCATCACTGCCAGCATAGAGAGCTGATGCTGGAGTTTGACAATTTGTGCCTTGATGTGGCCCTGTTTTAGGTTGATTTGCAGAGCGTGATCCTACTGCACTGCTTCCCCCTGTACCATCAAACAATACATGGAGATTTCAAAAAACAAAAGGCACACAATGCAGTCAATCAGAAGTAAACACTAAACACCATTACAGAATTTCAGTAAGCTTTCATATCGCTTCTTAGCAAATCTCTTAATACTTCTACAATCAACTAAAATAAAGCACCCAGAACAAGCATCAATATACAGGTACATTCAAAATAAGGCATTTGAAATTGAAGTGCAGAAGCACAACACATCAAGTTTTCCTTGGCAAATCCTTATAACTCCTACGAACTCAACACATTAGCAACGTTACGCATCATGTTTTCCTTAGCGGATTCTTAAAATCAACTAAAATTAAGCATCCAGAGCAAGCATCATAAAACCCTTAGCAAATCCTTATATCTCCTATGAACACAACACATATTAGCAAGGTTACAGGACTGTCAAAACACTCACGACCAATAGCTTTAAGGGAACAACACACTAACCACACCAGGATAGCTTTAAGGGAACAACACACTAACCACACCAGGATAGCACAAACACTCTTCCGAGATCTTAGAGATGACTAAAAGGATGGATTATGCATGTCCACAATTTCAAAAGATTGAACAGTCACTGTTTGTAAAAGCCTCTCCCTTACAGTACTAAGATTGATAAGATCTGCTGAGCTGGCAAACAAAAGCAACTACAACCGTCGTAGGTAAAAAGACCCCTAAGGATTGAGCTAATGAGCTCACCTCCCAACCATACGCTCAACCCTTGCAACCACCCCCCAGCTTGAGGCCTAGACGACCAAGAGCCATGTGCTAGCTACTCCAAGGCCTATAAGTCACAGAAATCCCAGAGATTGCCATTAACTCCTAACTTCCTAGCCCCGCTTTTTCAACATTCTGCTCTGCTACCTACTCCCAAGCTCGTCCAACCCCTCCCTCGCCTCAGCCGTCTCCTCCTCCTGCCTTCTTCCTCCACCTGCAGCCCCCCGCTTTCCATCATCTCCTCTGCCTCCAGCCCCTTCCCTGCCTCCCGCTTCTCCGCCCCCCCCACCTTCTCTTCCTTCACCCCCGCTGTCTCCTCTTTCCCCCCCGCCTCCTTCCCTTCTTTGCCTCCTGCCCTCTCTGCCCCTTGCCTTCTCTTCCTCCACCTCCTGCCTTCTCCTCTTCTGCCCTCCCACCTCCTTCCTTCGCCTCCTCCCACCCGCCTTCACCACGGCTCCAGCCCGCCACCCCTCCGCCTCATCCCGCCTCCCTCTCCTCCGCCTCCATTCCACCTCCCCCCCGCCTCTTTTCCGCCTCCTCCCGCCACCTCCTCACCTCCTTCCCGTCTCCCGCCTCTCTTGCCTCCCCTTTGCCCTTATTCTGCCCCTTCGTTGCCTCTCCCCTTCTCGCCTTTCTCTTCCCCTCCTACTCTTCTTCACCCGTCCACCCCTCCTCCCTTTGCTAGTGGTGTTGTGCATAAGCCAAGAGCTCCGTGAGAAGTGGTACTACCCGTGGAGCCCGTGTACGGTGTAAACTCGCCTCTTCTAGGCGGTGTTTCTTGGGAAGTAGCCTGAGCTGCTCCTAGCCCGACATTGGGCCGGTACTAGACCTCGTGAGCCCTTGGAGCAGGTGCAATCCAGCCCCCTTTTTTTTCCTTTTCTGAGTTCACCCTTAGGGCTGGTTTTGCCTTTTCTTTTTCCTCCCTTCCCTCAAGCAGCGGTGAGTTTTGTGCTTTGTTTCGGAGAAGAAACCTTGGTGGTGACCCTTGGTTTGGCTAGAGGGGCTCTATGGCAGCACCCTCGAATCCCACGGCCGTTAAGGTCATTCTTTCTCCAGCCGACAAGCAACAGGTGCAACATGCAGTACAGTCCCTTGAGGACAAGCAGTTGTGGTCAAAATTGTGGGCCTTGCACCCACAAGGAGACAGGTGAGAGAGCGGATCCAAGTGAGCTTGGCACTAGAGGGCGACCAAGTTCAAGAGGTCACCATCTATGGAAGAGGCATCTTCCTCTCCCTGCTACTGCCTTGACACTTGTGGAGAAGAGCGCCATCCTCGTTGGCCCGCATTTGGTGTACCTCTTCCCTTGGTACCATGGCTTTACAGTGGAGGACATGGACACGACACACCATGTTCCTTGGTTCCCGATGATGCTCTGCTTCCTGGGGCTCCCAAAGAAATGTGGAGCCATCCTCCCTTCCATTGGTAGAGCGTTTGGCACGATGCTGGAGTCCCTGCCCGATTCGGCAGCATCAATGGTAGCAGACGACGGGGTCCCAGGCTCAGACAAGAGCTAGAGTCCCTCCCAGAGTTGATCCTCCTCAAGACCCTTGAGGGCGGTACACTTCGTTAGAGAGTGGAGATTTTTGGGTTACTAGGTCAGTGTCTTCGTTACAAGAAGATGGGTCATTTAGCCAGAGACTGCCCTCGTGGCTAGGGCCGGGGCTCCTCCCCCCCCACCCTCGTAGGGTAAGCAGAGTCAACAAGCTAGGGCCTAGCACCCCCTTGAACAGAAGCAACAAGAGTCTTAGACTCCCTAGGTGACACCTTCAGAGGGAGAGTGAACCCAGGTTAAAAAGAAAAGGAAACCAAGCAAACAGGCTCGAAAGAGCCGCACGCAACGGGCTAGATGCAGGAGGAGAGAGAGAGTAGTTCGAGAGGCACCTGCGGAAGAGCAGCTGCACGAGCCCTTTTGAGACACCCCCCCAAGGCAGGGGCCACTATCTAGCGAGGCAATCCTCCCATAGTGGAAGTCCAACGACTGCAGTCACCCATGCGTCACCAGCGAGCCTTAGAAGTTCCTGACATTGCGATGGTGGAAGCTGCGGAGGTTAGCCCGGTAGCGGTTGAGGAGGGGATCCAATGCCCCGGCATGAGTGATCAGCAGGGTGGGCCTGTGATCGCCCCTATTCCTCCCAAGCTCCCCTCCCCCCCGGATCCCTCTCCCTCCCACTCAGCTTCCCCCCCTCCCCCCCCCTTGGACCTGCCTTGACTCCCCTGCCACTAGGCAAGGGTAAGACATCGTCCCCTTTCGTTTCCTCGTCTCAACATCTTGTCCCCTCTCTCCATTCAAGGTGGGATCCAGAGGGAAAGGGCTCGTCCTCCCGGTCAGCAGCTCCCAAATTGCAGCCTAGGCGCCCTCTACCGCAGGACTTTTGGAGGTTGGGGCTCTGGAACTACCTAGAGTTTCTAGACTCTTGCCCTTTGCCTCTTGGCGTGACACTTATGATCTTGCAGCCCCGGAAAGGGGGTTCGATCAACATAGTGGGCTCCTAGACACACCCAGTTTGGAGATTCTAGTTCGCCTCCACAGCGTTGGAGAAGTGGTCCCCAGTGGTATTTGATGCTATGTTGGGGGATCGGATATCATGCATGATGGACGAATGGATGGGGCCACAGGGACTGAACCTTTGGCACGCCCATGGTGATGAAGTGAATTTTCAGTGGAGCCTCACGCGGGAGAAGTCGATGTATGGTTTGACTGTGGGGTTTATTAGATTGCCACCTGAGGAAAAGATTGATCAGGCATGCTACTGGCCACTCCAGAAGTGTGCTGATTTGTTCGGAATGGAAGTCTCCTTCATGATGAAGTGGGCACGGAAGATTGGCATAGAGATGGTGTCCACTCTAGTATGTTGACGTACGGACATGGACTACTCCGCATGCTTCTAACGAGAAAATTCTGAGTCCCTCCTGAGAACGCCCTCTAAACCCCCTTCAAAGTCACAAAAGGCAGTTTTTCTGGTATAGGCACCTACTCATAGGAGAGCCTTGTTTTCTACTTTCTCGTCCTCATGAGCTGGACCATAGTGAGTTGGAACATGCACGGGCTCCACGACCGTGCTCGTCGTAGTTAGCCAATCCTTCGGCAGGAGTTGCAAAGGGCAGTGGTAGGGCGAGCAATGGACTTCTTTTTGATATAGGAGCACATGTTCTCAGCATCAGACATCAGACGGCAACACCACCTTCTTCTGAAAAGAGGCACGGAGGTGTGGTCCCCTACCGTAGGAAGGAGCAGAGGGGTCTGCATCTCGGTCTCACAGGCGATGGCCCCAGAGGTATATGATCAGGGTGAGCTTATTCCAGAGCGGGCGGTCAGGATGGGAGAGTCCAAGATTGGGATCCTAAATGTGTATGCCCCAACGTGCAGACAGTACCGTTCAGCCTTTTGGAGGACGCTAACAGAGTGTCTTCTAGATGTTGACTCATGGATTGTTGGAGGAGACATCAACAACTTGGAGTATGGAGAGAATAAGCAGGGTGGTGCCTCCTTCTTTGAGATGCTAGCAGCAGAGCCGAGCACTTGGGAACAGTTCATCTTCACGATCAGTGGCAGAGACTCGTGGAGAGAGCCAGAGTTCATCAAGATACCTAGCAGCAGCCTCCTCTTATTCGGCTAGAGGAGACATGATGGATTGCTTAAGAGGCTAGATTGCTTCTACGTTCGGGACAGGGCACTTTACAGAGGCAGCTCTACAGGGATTCTAGCAAGCACCACGATGTCAGACCACTCTCCAGTAGTACTCTACCTAGAGCAGCCCTACCGGGGTCTTCCCCAAAAGGGGGTCCGCATTCCAAAGGACCTCTTGCAGGATGAGGAGATTCAACAGGTCATGGCAGAGATTTGGCAGCAGCCAGAGTCAGCATCTTGCGAGGGCTGGGCTTTGTGGGTGGCAGATGCGATTTAGAGGAGCAATGAGGAGTTGCAGTCTCACGCCCTTACACAGAGGAGGGCTCTTCAAGAGCGTGAGCATGCACTCCAACAAGACCTTGCCTCCATAGAGAGGCTAAGGGAGTAGGACCCACAATCCCAGTGGCTTAGTGACACATATGAGAGCGTGCGCCTTGAGCTCCAAGATACGGAGGTTCAATGGGCTGAGTTCTCCTCACTCGAGCCCGTTGGGTACAACAAGGGGATAGGATGACGAAGCAATTCTTTCAGACCGCGGGACCTCGATCGACAGGAGCGTAGTTACAACGATTACGGGATCCGTAGGGCATTATGCACACCGATCCACAGGAGATTCTAGAGCTGACCATGGTTTTCTACAGCCAACTCTTTCAGGCGGAGAGTGTGACTCCAGCTTGCCTTGTGGCCCGTGAGCTAGTTTGGGACCACGTTCCGACGGTAGTCTTGCGAGAGTTGTGCAAGAATTTGGAGGAGCCTTCATGGATGAGGAGCTCTGGTAAGCCCTTGAGGCTCTCCCGATCCAGAAGTGTCTTGGTGAAGATGGCTTGACTCCGGCCTTCTTCCGAAACTTCTAGGAGAACATTTCCACCCCTTTCCGCTTAGCTTACCTGGAGACCTTTGACATGGGCTCCCTTTCTCAGTTCCCTGAGCAGGGGGTGGATTTGCTTGATCCCGAAAGGTGGAGATAGGCCAGACATTCGACGGTGGAGACCCATACAAGATCCTTGCTAAGGTATTGAGTTTGTGGTTGCGACCTCATCTCACCGACATCATCCATGACACGCAGACCGGCTTTGTTTAGGAGTGCAGCATCCTAGACAACATTTTCACCTTCTGGGAGGCACTGGATTGGGCCAAGGAGGAGTCATAGCCTTTGGCCATCCTGCTCTTGGATTTTGAGAAGGCTTACGACAAGGTGGTGTTGTCTTTCCTGGAGGGCACCATGTAGAGGTTGGGTTTCTCAGACAGATGGATTAGAGGAGACTCTGCGCTTTATGCAGGGAGCTCTAGTCAGATGCTTGTCGGTGGACCCACGAGCAAGGCCTTTCCTCTCTCTCGCTCGGTCCGTCAGGGCTGTCCCCTAGCTCCCTTGCTTTTCCTATTTGTGGCGAAGGCATTGGACTACTACTTGAGATCGCAAGTGGCAGGCCTCACAAAGTTGAGGCTCCCAATCAGACAGGAGGAGGAGCTACTAGACTCAGAGTTTGCAGATGACACAGCCTTGTATGTAGAGGGCACCACAATGACCTTGCAGAGAGTCAAGGGAGCCCTGGCTATCTATTGTGAGGCCTCGGGTGCACGGATCAATTGGACAAAATCCATCGGTTTCTTCATAGGCTCTGAGGAGACATAGGAGATTCGAGAGTGGGGGTGTGCCTTTGGCTTCCGCTAGATACTGCGGGGCCAGACAATGAAATACCTCAGATGCTGGGTGGGTATTGATATAACTGCAGAGCAACAGATCGCCCTGGTCCTCAAGAGTGTTCAATGGTGACACATACATCTCGGTGAATCCAGGAACATACCCAAATTCATCCTCTAAAAACAAAACAAATACTAAGATTGTAACTTTATGGCGATCTTAATAACTACTATGGCCTCCCTGCCAACAGTAGGTGTACTCTACAATACAAACATATGCTCTTACATACATACACAGATACACACAACCACACATACATGAGCATCCATTTATACAAAGGTAGCCAACAACATCTGTGGCTCGCTTACCTTCAAAGGATTTGCCGGCAGTTTCGAGTTCTGCTTCAAGCTGAACGCTAGCTTGCCATTGGGCGCAACCGCAGGCTTCTGAGGGCTGGGTTTAAACCCCGACGGAACAAACGCGGCTTTCTTCACAGGGGGGTTGCCCTTGGAACCCTCAGAAGGAGAAGCGGCGACAGGAGCGGAATCCGGTCGGGAGCTATCAAATCCCTGCTCCTGAAGCTGCTTGAAGAGCTCGAGGAAAGATCCATCGTTGGCAAAAAGGTCAGGGGAAAGGGAGCCCTCCATGGAGTCGAAGGTGGGCGTCTCCAAGGCTGGGCATACAAGCGGGGGGCAATTCGATAAGGGCTTCACCTGTCGGTTTTATGTGAGAAGCATTGTTTTAAATTTGTTCGAATCATCTTTGATACCTTCCTCCAAAAGTTCTTTACTAATCTGCAACTATATAGTTTTCCGTTGCCTCGATTTCATTCTTCCTCTCGTTTGCCGCTCGTAATTTATTTCTACTACTCCTCGCTCGCGATTTCCTTAGCAGCAAGGATCTCCATACTCAAACTCTGTGTGCATATTTAGCTAAATTACTCGTTCAGTAGGATAATGGATGATCAATGCGATTGCCATTCGTGATTGCATTCACTACGACGCAACCTACTGCTCAGTTCAGCTGGACATGTTGTGGTTGTCTCGGAATCGCTGTATCTGTCTGCTATGGAGCGTGGAAAAGAAAATGCGGTTTTCGCGAATGAATGCGAAAGCAATGGAGTTGCAATCGGTGAAGAACCAGAGCTGAGTGAAACGCCGTTTCCAAGAGACGTTTCTGCAACGCGAATCTACGAGCTACATGCCGAAATGAACACGAGAATTTAGATTCATTTGGAATTTCCAACAGTTTTACAAAACTGTTTACATAGTTGAGTGAAAGGCTGGTACGAATCAACATTGTTCAAATCTGTTGCAGGGCGTCGCAAATGCTCCTATATAGCAATCACGGAGAGCTGCTGATGAAGGACGTCACAGCGGCGAGGCATCTGAACGAAAAAGTATCAGAAGCGATGGAAACGAGCTACAATGCCAGAATCAACACGAGAATTGAAATTCATGCGGGATGTCAAACAGTTTTACAAAACTGTGTACAATATAGTTGAGTGAAAGATCAACATTGTTCAAATTTCACAAAATGGCTTATGCATTTAACAGCGCTAGCCATTCACACCAAAAAGTCTATCATCACGTGTCATGGCATTCCACCTCATCGCCACATCCCACACCACATTGACATGGCATTCCACCTCACGCCCTTTCCTGCCCCGCCCCTCTCGGTGCTTGCATCACGTCGCCCACCTCACCTCGGTGCTTGCCACGCACTTTCCACCTCATCCTCCCACCCCCGCCCCGCCCCTTCCCTCTCTACTCTTGCATCATGTCGCCCGCCCACATCCCAATTTACGCGCGCTTTCCCGCGATAAGTAGGTTGCGGTCTGAAAGAATTTCGCCCCCACCATCGAACACAACATGACCACATAGAAGAAATTTCGTTCCACGAACTTTTCTGAAAGGTTTGCGTCTGACGACCACATTTCGGTGAAATGGGATCGTGTCGGTTGCAATCTAGCGAAAACGCAGGTAATCCTATTTTCCTGATGTTAGCGGTAGCCCCTAAAACCATGGCGAGAAGATTGGACAGTATATATTAAGTCAATCGAAAATTTAGGGACGCGATAAACCCTTTCCAAGCAAAAAAGGGTTGATGCACTCTTAAGGAATTTTGTATTTTTCTTGTCTGGCCGCTTGTGAATAGAAAAAGAGGCTTTTCTATCATCCGAGCACTTCTACAATCAAGAATCTGGTTCTCTGCTTTATTTTTGGAAAAAGCTAATTGCGCTGGGTGTTGCAAACTCCTTTCATGCTAAAACTACCTTTTAATAGCATAAGCCAACTTATTACAAAATTAATGCCAATGCACACTTAAACCGTTCACTTTCACATAAGTAGCAAGTCTTTTGCTATTAGACTTCCATTCCATGTTCTCGAGAAATTCATGTGTGTGTGTGTGTGTGTGTAAGAACCTTTCATTGTGGGACTGCAGGCTTCAATGCAGAGCTCCACTTGTTATCGATGTCACAATATCAAATGCAATAATAAACTAAATCAAATCGATAGCCGATCCTTGCAAGTGCTTGTATGACTAGCTTTCCATAACCCTACATGTGTTTATATTAAAGAAATGACAATCATTCACAGTATGCATGACCATACTCCACTTATTCCCCATGTATTGGGAAATATATCACTTGAAGTGTTAGATCAATTAAGGACCAACATTTATAATTAGTGGAAATGCAAAGTTATAAGCATGTTGTTACCAATCAATATAAGACCAATTGCAAAGCAGTGTGCGACCATAGCTTTGTTCTCATCCAAGATAATGCCTCTTGGAACAAATCTTCAAGTGTACCCTACAGGTCCCTTACTTCCCTATGACATGATCATGTCACGCAAAGATGGCGAACTGACTCCAAGGATATCGAGTGCTTAGTACACGAAGCCTATTTGGAGTGGCTAGATAGCCAATCTTCATTGACTATGGTTTATGGAGTGTTTGGCAGCACTGGATCTTGGTCTCACGCTTTGAAATCAAAGAGCTAGCTCTTGGGCCCGAAGCTAGCGAGCAATCTTTCATATATGCTTATGCAAATCATATAGACACAGAAGCATAATGGAGCATCCATTTTTGTAGAATGAATCCATGTATGGCCTTTGAAGAAGAGTATGCAAAAGCTCATATCTAAACGCCATATACAAGAGCGATCTAGAAATGAGATATTGATCTCTAGGAAAGAGAGAAATCCATGATAATCCAAGCGTAGGATATCATATCATTATCAAAGTATGAGTGTAGAAAAATCTCAACATATGGACTTATGAGCATGAGAATACCTCTTCAACATGTTGAGTCTTGCGAGGTAGATACTTCTAAGCTGCCAGAAAGATTTTGCAATTGATGGTAGAAGAGTCTCAACTTTTTTGCAATTGGGAAAGGTTGGAATCATTCCTTTAAATAGAATCTAGGAAAGGTTCATCCCACCTTCTCACGAGAAGATGAAATGGCATAAAACCTTTTGCAGTAGCTTATCTCTCTTATGAAATCGGCTATGAACCCCAAGCTTTGCCACTATGGATCGTCTACACTGGCATGATCTTCCTAAGTAGTTTAGTTCTCAATCAGTTAGTCTTTCAGATCCTTGAGTGATGAAGCTCGACTCCTATGGAGGTCGCTCTGCTCCTCTGACCTCGATTCTTCATTGCTCATGAGCTAGTCTCACAGGGGTGTGCAAGAGAGAGATGAAAATGTTGTATGATTCAAGCTAGCTTTATACCCATTATCATCGCCATCCGTCGGTTGGTCTTTCGTATTATCCAGTCGGTTGGTCTTTTGTATTCACGTTCTTCTATATACCCATTATCCAGTCGGTTGGTCTTTCGTATTCACGTTCTTCTATGAGCAATTTTATGCTCCACATTACCTTTCTTTGGAATGCGACCTTTAATTAGAATTGTATGTGCCACATGACCCTTTTCTTTATATAACTTTGTATATTGCGACCCCTTGTGACTGCTTGTAAAAATACAACAAATACACATGCCATGTCACTATTTCATGCTGAGACCACCTCAAGATTAAATAGCTAAGGGCTAGCTAACCTTTTTTTAATAAAAAGGCCAACTTCATGCTACATTCTAGGTGGCCGACTCCTGCCTGCCTATTTTTTGCAAGTCCTATGATGGTGAGTAATGCTATTTATATCCAATAGTACATATGACTGACTAGGTCGAAGCCTCACATGTATGCATATGTCATTAGGTCATCCTTTGACCATTTACCAGTCAATGTATGGTTGTATCGTAGTCACTTTATATTATGGTGAAGTGGCAATGGGTTTCACTTGCCGAATTCCCCATCCATTATCATATGTTAATGTGCCAAAACGTTTCATCATAACCATACTATGTCATACATGGAACAAGTATCGTTCCTGACATAAAACATTAAAACACTTGTCGTTGTGCATGCACCTCACTATCCCAATAAAACACATGTCATTTTATGGAACATTTTGTGCACTCGTCATTGTGCATGTACCTCATACATGTGTGTGTGTGTGTGGGGGGGGGGGGGGGGAAAGACAAGACAACAACCCCTTTTGCATAGTGAAAAGACAAAAGAGTCAGGGTAAAGGATAGAAAGAGAACATTATAGAATTAAGGAAGAGTTTGAGTATGTAGGTAAAGCACCTATGAAATTGCATAAAAAGTATATAAGAGCTTTGATAAGAAATGACAATAATGTTTTTGCAAAATAAAAAGGAGCTTGGTGAAGTCTTGATATGCATCTCTTTAATTGAGGAGGAGAGTTTGCATACCTACCACCATCCAACAAGAAAACATGGTAAGAACCAGCTTAACTTTAATTGGGAATACAGATGTCATAAGCACCAGACTTTAAAGGTGTAAAAAAAGGGGCCTATAGAGAATTTTTTAAAAAAAGAAAAAGGAGTTTTAAAAAACTAATAAAAATAATTGGGGGAAAATCAAGTGAAATTAGGAAAAATTATGGGGAAGGAAGAGAAAAAAATAGGGAAGAAAATTGGAGAAAATTGGTTAAGATGGGGGGGGGGGGAGAGAGAGAGAGAAATTTAAAGCTTCAAGAAAGAAATTGAAAAAGAATCAGGGAGTGTTTGTGAGATAGAAGAAAAAGGAATTAGAAAAAATAGGAAAAGGGAAAATTAAGAAATTAAGTGGATACAAAAGAAAAGGAGAATAGTAAGTGTGTGTGTGTGTGTGTGTATCCACGTTTGCCCCAGTAGGATACAACACACTAGGTGACACAGTAGGTCACTACCTAGTGTGATGACCTACTGTCTACCCGAAAAGGACTCGTAATGTTTTAAAAGTGTCAAATAAGCAGTGGAAAAAGAGTAAGAGAAGTGCTTGAGTAAGACATGCGATTTTGGAGCAATGGGAGTTGTTGGTTTTGCAAGTAACCAAAGGAAAAAAGAGTTTATATGATAGCCATAACGGAATGGAGTGGGCTAATTTGGGAATTATTTGGGGTGAAAGACTTCTTAGAAGGATGAAAAAACCAAAAGAAAGAGAAAATTGCTCGGCAAGCAATGAAGTGAGTCAAAGGCAATGCCATGATGACTTAAATGTAATAATTGCAACCATCCAAAGATGCTTGGGATAAGGGAGAAGGAGCCGAAAGAGGGTTGTTGAGAGCTTCTGATTGGAGCGAAACATTCCATGAAAAATTCTGAAAGAAAAACAAGACAAGTTAGAGAAAGGAGTCAAGAAGCCAAAAAAGGCCTTAATGACTTAAGTGTACTAGGTGCAACCATCCAGAGTTGCAGGGGAAAGGACATATGTGGAAGACAAGACAACAACCCCTTTTGCATCGTGAAAAGACAAAAGAGTCAGGGTAAAGGATAGAAAGAGAACATTATAGAATTAAGGAAGAGTTTGAGTATTTAGGTAAAGCACCTATGAAATTACATAAAAAGTATATAAGAGCTTTGATAAGAAATGACAATAATGTAAAAATTTGGAGCTTGGTGAAGTTGTGATAAGCATATCTTTTATTGAAGAGGAGAGTCTACATACTTGCCACCATACTACAAGAAAACATGGTAAGAACCAGCTTTACTTAAATAGCTCGATGTAGACTTTAAAGGTGTAAAAAAGGGGCCTAGAGAGAATTTGAAAAAAAGGAAAAAGGAATTCAAAAGTTAGTTTTAAAAAATTTAGTAAAAATAATTCGGGGGAAAAATGGGGGGGGGGAAGAGAGAGAGAGAGAGAGAAATTTAGAGCTTTAAGAAAGAAATTAAAAAAGAATTAAGAGGAATCAGGAAAAATAATTAAGAAATGAAGTGGATACAAAAGAAAAAGGAGAATAGTAAGAGTGTGTGTGTGTAGAAAGGAAACTTTATTAACATAAAGAAAAGGAAACTAGTATATAGTTGTGAAAGCACTCATTTTACATGGATAAATATCTTAGCCTCATGGCCTAAACGAGAGTGTATGTTTACAAGACAGCTTAGTAACTAAGGCCTAGTTGCTAACAAAGCTAGCTTTATGGTTCCAGATAGACTATAGTACCAGATAACTAATTCGGTGCCAAACAACTTCCACACTGTAGGGTTAAAGGTCTTGTTATGACATTCTTCCATCAAAGCCAAGTTAGTCGTGCTCGTTCATCTAGTTGACCGCACCTCTCCACCATTGTCCATTATTTAGCATGAGCAACGTCTCCTTCTAGGTACAACAAAAAAAGAAAGAGGTTGCGTAGCCTTTTTCTAGTGGGATGCTTGCATACCAAGACCCTTCATATATGGAACACATTGAATTTGGACACCCTTGTCACGTTCCATGCTATACAAAGCCTCCTCAAGTCTAACTACCCTCCATTTATGGACAAGGGCTACAATCCACTTCCCTGGGTCAATTAACTTTTACATTTTGCTTAGGCAAGGTCTTCCCCTTTTTGTTGGTCCAATTGCCAAACCGCTGAGCGGCATCATGCCCTTCTAGAATGTTACAAGGCAAAGTTACACACCTAAGCTCTAGTATGGGAGTCATCAAGAGCATAGATGTTGCATATAATAAATTTCATAAGATTTTTTCTTACCACCAAGGCCAATAACACAATGAAGTCCATATTTAATGTCACTTATCACTTGCCAAGAGTAACCCCCTCTAGCACAGGGGAGCATTAATGAAGCCAATACCCCTTGCTTGGTCAAGAGTCAAGTAAGTATCCTCTTCACTTCTTGTAAGTATGCAAAGTCAGCTTCATACTTCCTCCAAATCCTTGAGCATCCTTTTCTTTTGTAATGACAAAATAGCCCCTGAACAAACCAGGAATCAATTATGCTTCTTTTCTACATGTCTCTTTACATCTATATATCTTAGTTCATGTGTGTGTGGGGGTGCATAGAAGCACATGCATGTGTGTGTGTGCGTGCATGTGTGCATGCGCACGTGCATGTGTGTGTGGAAGACAAGACAACAACCCCTTTTGCATAGTGAAAAGACAAAATAGTCAGGGTAAAGGATAGAAAGAGAACATTATAGAATTAAGGAAGAGTTTGAATTTATAGGTAAAGCACCTACAAAATTGCATAAAAAGTATATAAGAGCTTTGATATTAAATGACAATAATGTTTTTGCAAAAAAAATTGGAGCTTGGTGACTTCTTTGATAAGCATCTCTTTTATTGAAGAGGAGAGTCTGCATACCTGCCACCATCCAACAAGAAAACAAGGTAAGAACCAGCTTAACTTTAATTGGAAATGCAGGTGTCATAAACACCCCTCCCTTGTTATCAGGGTCACAATAAAATAGTGGCTTGAGCATAGACTTAAATAGCTCGATGTAGACTTTAAAGGTGTAAAAAAAGGGGCCTATAGAGAATTTGAAAAAAAAGAAAAAGGATTTAAAAAGTTAGTTTTAAAATTAATAAAAATAATTGGGGAAAAATTGTAAGAAAACAATACAATGTTTGTGCTCAACAAATAACAGATCTCGTATGCAAGAGAGAAAAGCAGATAGTATGGAGAATCAAAAATTTGATTACTGTAAAACTCATACAATAGATGGCGCTGCCTCCCAACCATGTGCTCCTGTGTGAGAAGCTTCGATGGCATGCTGGAAACAGTAGAGGACGGAGGCTAGATGCTAAGGAATTAGGGTTGCTATAGCCAGTGATGAATATGGGCTTCATGGGCTTGCTCTTATATAGCCACCAGTCATAGTCGATTAGACCCGATTGGGAGACCGACCCAGTCCGACCCGATTGGGAGACCGACCCAGTCCGCCCAAAACGGCCGACTCGGTCCCGAATTAGGCCACTGACAACACGATAGAACCATGGCATAGAATAGAGCAACTAACCTACAGTAACCATTTGGCCCAAAGCTATCCGGGATCATCTGGGGCTCCAAATGGGCCCCACAACCCAAGAGTGGACTGCCCCGGGAAATGCTCCATCTACCCTCAGTGCGGTCAGTCATGGGATGCCTTCCCACACTTGCATGTAGCCTAGTTGGCAGTGTGCCAACTCTATTTGAAGCCATCCAGCCATCAGGCCACACATGGCCCCCATCTGGTGTCCAAACCAGGACCTACCGGATAAGCGAGCTACTCAAATGCCTTCTCCTCATATGGGGGGCTTACAAGTAGAGTTAGCTGGTTCCCGCGTAGTTACACGAGAGTGGAGCATTGATATCTAACACCCCCCCTCAATGTCCACTTGCAAGTGAACTACTTTTTTGGCCCAATGCCAAGTCGATGAAGATGCCTCTCCAGCAAGTCTCTTCCAAGAGCCTTCGTGAAGATGTCCGTAGCATTCTCTGTAGTCAGATAGTACACCAAGTCGACCTCTCCATCCATGATGAGCTCGTATACAAAGTGATATTGAATCTCAATGTGTTTTGTGTGAGCGTGGTACACAGGGTTCTTGGTAGTTGCCATGCAACTGTAATTGTCACATGATAACTGTGTAGGCTTGTTCTGCACTGCACCCATGTCCCCTAAAATCCTCCTCAACCACACTGCCTCACAAGAAGCAAAACATGCTGATTTTTGTACTCAGCCTCGGTAGAAGAAAGAGCAACTGTAGGTTGCTTCTGTTAGATATCAATGCTCCACTCTCGTGTAATCACGCGAGAACCAGCTAACTCTACTTCTAAGCCCCCCATATGAGGAGAAGGCATTTGAGTAGCTCAGTTATCTGGTAGGTCCTGGTTTGGACACCAGATGGGGGCCATGTGTGGCCTGATGGTTGGACGGCTTCAGATAGAGTTGGCACACCGCCAACTAGGCTACATGCAAGTGTGGGAAGGCATCCCATGACTGATTGCACTGAGGGTAGACGAAGCATTTCCCGGGGCAGCCCACTCTCAGGTTGCGGGGCCCCTTTGGAGCCTCAGATGATCCCGGATGGCTCTGGGCTGAACGGTAACCGTAGGTAAGTTTCTCTATTTTGCGCCACGATTCTATCGTGTGGACGATGGCCTATTTCGAGACCGACCCCCAGTCGACTGTTTTGGGTGGACTGGGTCGGTCATCCAATTGGGTCTAACCGACTACTAGTGGTGGCTATATAAGAGCAAGCCCGTGAAGCCCATTTCATCACTGGCTACAGCAACCCTAATTCCTTAGCATCCAGCCTCCATCCTCTACTGTTTCCAGCATGCCATCGAAACTTCTCTCACAAGAGCGCACAGTTGGGAGGCAGCACCATCTATTGTATCAGTTTTATAGTAATCAAAATTTTGATTCTCCATACTATCTGTTTTCTCTCTTGCATACGAGATCCTGTTATCTGTTGAGCACAGACGTTGTATTGTTTTCTTACATGGTATCAGAGCTTGGGCTCTAGCAAGAAGATTTGGTAATGTGTTTCTGTTTGTGAGCAGATTGTGAGAGATGGCCCAGGGCTATGAGCATTTTGATGCAATGCGAATGCCTTTGCAAAAGACTGCCCGACCTCCTTCTTTTTCGGGTCATCTTGATAGACATGCCAGTGCAACTACATGAATTCTTGTAAAAACTTTGGCTTCACTTCACTACACTTCACCTTCTTCGAAGGTGCTAGCCATGGGCATTTAAAAATGATTGTATTCTACCCTTTCAGAACAAAGAAAATGAGGCAACAAACTGCAAATGGATATTGTTCCGATGGAGAAACTCGAAATAGGAAGAAACAACACATGCAAACATGACATGGTATCATTAACTGTAACTACTCGCTTGCAAACCGTGTGAGAGTGGTCACTTCATGTAGCATGATTATTCAAATAAAAAAATTGTTGAAATTCCATTGCTCCTTATGTGCTTTTTCCCATGTTATGAAAAGCACAAACATGTCACCTTCCCATGCTAAGACACTAATTCAACTTGTTGAATTTTTTATGCTTTCCCACTTGGAAATACTTGATTTGGTGCATCAGTTAGTTGAGGTTTTATTGAAGGATTAAGGTTTTGATAGAGAAGATTGCAAAAGCGGCATTTCTTTATGGCATTCTATTGTCACTTACATTTGTACTTTCGTACTTATAGGGCAAGAATCTTGAATGATAAATATCATTCACCTTATTCAAACATTTAGTGTTCACACACTTTGCCATGCCAAAGGCAAAGCATTTTGGGTCGTGCAAGGGCCTTAAATGAATGCTATGATAGAAGGATAACCTCAAAGGGGCTTTAAGGGTTGTTATAATCCAAGGGTGAGGTTGTCACATCTCTTTTGGCACCCCTAGCGAAATCTTCACTTTGTTTAAACATTCACTCCAGTGTTCACACAAAACATTTTTATCAACAAATCATAAAACTTGGGGTTTCACATTTTTCAAACATTCAGTGTTCACACAGAAATCCGTTTTCAAACATTCACAGGAGTGATTGCATAAAACATTTTTCTCAACAAATCATAAAACTTGGGGTTTCAAAACTTTTGCAAGTTTTTCTCAAGAATTTGAAGATTTTAAAGCTAAACTACAACTAAATTGCCTAAAATTTTAGAGGTTTATAAAATTGAGAACAAATGAAAATGAAATATTGCACATTCAAGAACTAGAAAAGCATAAAGCACATAAAAGCACATAACAAAAGCACATAAAAGAATATAAAAGCACACAAAGGCACAACCAAAAATAGAAAAGCACAAAGCACATGAGAAAGGCTCCTTCTATTCTATAGAACTCTCTGATTTGCAAGAAATTGACAAATTGGTGGATATAAGTGGAAGGAATGAGCAAAGTGACTGTGTGAGAGCAAAACCTATCTGTTAAGTCTCCCTTCAAGAATGTGGGATACTTTGGATTAGCTACTTTGTAAGTACCATACTTACAAAGCCACTTTCTTCAAAAACAAATCTATGAGGTGTGCAATCTAAGAGTTGAGTTATGCTAAGCATTACTAAAGAATCCCCCCCCCCCCCCTACAAAATTCTTCTTTGATGGAACTATGGCTTTGGCTATGGAAGGAAAATTGTAGGGTGAGGGTTGCACATTCACAACATCATTATGTCCATTGTATAGTAGTATGTTTTTAAATATTATTACATAGTTTTTAGATAGGTTTTTGAGTCTTTACACAATCTTACACAGTTTTAATGTTGTTGTACATAGTTTATTAAGATTTACATGTTTCTTAAAGGTTTCATAGAGTATTACAGTTTTGGTATAAATTTCTCATCTCTTTCTTCCCTCTTTTGATTATGGATCCAATGGGAATGATCATGCTTTTAGTTTTAGCTGCACATATATCCTGCATGGCTCCTAGTGGGAGTGATCATTCTAGTGAGAATTATAATGGCAAGAGGCCCATGGAGCTGACTAATGGTCCATCAAAGAAGAAGTTTTTAGTTTCTCATAGAGTGCAAAAGCTTCTTGATCCATCCCCATGAGCAAGAGCAAATCATATGGGAGATGGAGCAAGAGCATGATAGGTCTAAGCTCATGTGATCTCATTCTCATGCCACAACATAGGCATCACAAGCATCAAGTAGTAGTAGCCATTGCTCCCATTGTACAAGCACCTTTTGTTCACATGGATTATAGCACTCATGTGATGATGGCATGCTGCATGATGATGATGCTCGTACTCACTATTCCATTGATGTTGATGGGGGAATAATTATGGATGCAAATGGGAATGCCTTACTTTCATGAATGAGGCAACTATGTTACATTGAATTCAAAGACGTCATAATGGGTGTCAAGTCACAACAAAAGGGAAAGAAGAATAATATCCTCAAATGGTTGTAGCATCTTACCTTTGAATCAAGGTGGATGCTAAACAAAACTAAAGATTGCTTGAAACATCAGAAGGAGATGATTCAAAAGGCTGCAATAGAGTTGCATCTAGTCAATCCTCCTCATTCCCATGAGAATGACTAGAACAAGGCTAAGCTTAGGCTAAGGATGAGGTTAAGAAAACCCCCAACAGACATGACCAAAAAAAGAGAGCTACAAAATCTTGCATTAAAAAATTGGGGCAATCCCAATTTAGATCGGGGGCAAGAAATGATTTATGGAATACGTTGTACGCATGTCTGTCCTTCCTTTTTCATAAATATTTCTCTACTTTTTTTTAGATTTTTGGAGAGCTGATGGAGAATCCAAAGACTATGCACAAGTGCAGGTATCTGAACTCCTGTGGAGTGTAATACGATCACCTTCTTATAGGAGAAAACAAACAAGATGGGGATGACGTTAAGACGAGGGGGCTAAAATTGGGGTCGATCATAGGCATGGCAATGATGAACATGTGAACAGAGATGAGGGTGTTGGAGCAAGGGAGCGGATGAGATGGAAACCTAGAAGTGGGGAGCATGGACCAAAGTAGCCAAATAGCCTTCTCCATATTAGGGGCCTCACTTAAATATTAACATTGGAATAGATGGCACTCTACTTAAACTTCCAAATAATCATTATCCACCTTAAATTAATCAAAATTCAAGCCATCAATTAATCAGTAATGGGACAACATGGTGACTAGAAGATAAACTGCTTGTATGCAAGCCCGATGGTGCCATTTAAATAATCATGAGCCACCTTCAATTAATCAAAATTTGAGTTGCCAATTAATCACATGCCTACAATCATGGGCCACTGTGGTGATTGGCAATCAACTGCACTTAGTATAATCACATGCAAATCCCGGCCCATTATAGCTACCATTTAATCGCATGCCACCACAATTGTTAATTAATTGCACTCAAAATAATCGCATGCAAGCCCATCAAAATAATCATGAAGGAGCCACCATGTCTAGTATCATGGGGCCATTGCGGCCGTGATCGATAATTAACTAAACTCTATTTAATTGCATGCAAGCCTCATGAGCCACACTCAATTAATCAAATGCCACCACAGTGACTAGCAGTCAAATGCACTCAATATAATATACTCACATGCAAGCTCGTCCAAGTAATCATGAAGGAGCCACCATGCCTAACATCATGGGCCACCTTGATGACTCGTACTTAATGATACTCTACTTAATTGTATATGAGCCTGATGGTGCCATCCAAATAATCATGAGACGCATTCAATTAATCCAAATTTGAGCTGACACTAATCACACATGGTTGGCATCAATTCAACCTCAACCAACCACCGCGATGACTACTAAGCAGGCCTCAGCCAACCATGGCAGTGGCCCTCACTCTACTTAAGCCTCCACCACTATTTCCTTCGCCATTTTTTATTCCTTTCACTATTTCATCTAGACCCTACTCCTTTCACTGTTTTATCTAGACCCTACTCCTCTACCATTTTTGACTCCCTTTACCATTTTCTTTCGACCATTCTCCCTTCCACTCTTTCTGCAACTTCTATCCCCTCTCACAACAGATCCCCCTAGCTACACTGAGGTCCAAAACGTGTCATCTTGTGCCTCCATCTCTACAGTCTGAGAGCTTCTCTCATGCAATCTTTCTTCCTCTGTGCAAACTGCAAGTTCATCCCCTAATCTTGAAATTGTGACATACAATATTTCCTCACACAATCTTTCCTCCCCTATTCTTGAATCATGACATATGAGAGATCCTCACAAAATCTTCAAAAGCGCGATTTTGGATTCTTTCACCAACTTCACCAAGTTGATAGATGGAGTAAATGTGAAGGAGGGATACATTTGTCTATAAAATTTAGAGGATTAACATCAGTGAAGGAATATTTGAAAAGGCACTAGGCATTCCTGGAAGCACAAGTCTTGGAGAAGTCATGGAAGAGAAAGGATATTTTTAGATTTATTTTCCAAAGCTCAAATTAGTACAGATAGTGGAGTCAAGGTTTTGAGATTGCCAACACACATTCAAGATGTATTGAAATAGACAAGGTAGACTAAGTTCTTTCCTCATATGAGAGGAGTCGTGAAGTTAAGGCATGTTCAAGCAATAGTAGAGCAATTGAGTAGATGTATGATCTCTTTCTCAAGGGTGATCTCCAAGAGCATGATGACTGACTAACTTGAAGAATTACATGAATGGAAATTCCAAATCATCATCTCAGTCAATCAAAGCCATTGGTGTACCAAACATAGTACTACATGAGAGAATGCTCAAGGAGGGTGTAGAAGCCAAGGTGGAGGAGGCAAAAGTGAAGGCCTTGCAAGCAGGAGAGCAAGTTGAGGCCATTGAAAGAAGTAGAGAAGCGCATCAAGCAGCTATATCAGTAGCTTGAAGATGTTAGAATGTATGGGTACAATGTAGAGCAAGAGCTACTAGGGATGAGAAAACCTCTTGAAGGTTAGAGGGCCAAAAAGGAGGGTATTTACAAAACTAGCTCTGCAACATGCAAAACACATTAAACATTGATAAAGATGGAATGAAAGAGAAATTGAAAGGGGAGAATGCAAAAACTAGAGCAGTGATGCAGGAGCTACAAGAGACCTTCAAGACCAAGAAGAATACAGATAAGGTAGAGAGAAGCCAATGAGACTTAGCAATATTGGCAAGATAAGCATAATTTCCTATCAAATTACAATAGGGCTATGCACAAGCTTGGCATGGCTCTTAAAGGTTTTGAAAAGTAGTCTTCCACCTTGACTTAAACCCAACATAGAGTGGATGTCTTGGAAGATGCCTATGCATACACTGATAAAGAATTCACATACTCCATTAGTCTATTGCAAAGAGTGAGAAGCAAGTAGATGTGCTGAAGGAGAACCTCTACACCCTCAAGATGAGGTAGGATGGAATCATAAAATAGCTTGCTTATATATAGGGTTAGTAGATTGTGGTATTAATAGTCAAAAATTAGATGAATATTCTCTTGAGATGTAGTAGGGTCATATGTGCTTTGTTTATTGTGGGCACATCATCTATCTGATGGCCCTAGTGCAGCCACCCTCTGCATGTGTTTGGCTTTGAGGTATTTGCGGATGCAACCTTGAGATGCAGAGAATGTCCCTTGCCATTGCCCAAGTCATGGGTAGATCAAATGTGCTTCCTGTTGTAGCTATATGTGGCAACAAGAAACTAGATGCTACAAGTGCACTTTCCATTTGGGTTGGACATGAAAAAAGAAAGGACCTTGAAGGATAGAACCAGTGGAGAACCAACACCCTGAAAGAAAGGAGTCTCAAGGGAAGAAGCCCAAGCTTGAGCCTTAGGAAGAAGGGTCGATCCTCCTATCAAGGAGCAGACGTAGCTCAAAGAGCTCAAAGCAATCTGATGAAGGGAGCTCAAAGCATAAAGTAAAGTGTGGAGCAATCCCCCTAAAGGAAAGGAGCAAGAAGTGCCATTCCTCCCATCAGGGAGCTAGAAGGCCTCAATGTCGACTGGAGGTAGCTAAAATACCTCAATGTATGAGATGTATTTGTTCAGTTATTAATGATACCACTCTTTAATCATTGCCAAAGTTCTTAAAATTGCATCAATTCACATATTTCTTTATGCTATTTTAGGATTGCAACTAGCACGATGGTAGTACATGATAAGTGGTCTCACATGTTTCCTTTATACAAGTTGTTTTAGGACCGCAACCAGCAAGGTGGTAGTACAAGGTCAATGTGGTCACCAGTGTGGTGGTGGTTGGTTGCACATGATATATGGGCCCCATTCATATATTTTGTATCATTTTCCCTTGAGGGGTCACCTTTCATGTTAATATGTCCCTTGCCCCTAAAGAGGCAAGGCCATATTGACATACCATATATGTCCAGTGACATGTTGATATGGCCCTTGCCCTCTGAAGGGGACCCCTCAAGGGCTATATCGACAATTGTATGTTTACAAACTATCTTAGGATTGCAACTAGCACAATGGTAGTACAAGATCACTGGTCACCAATGCAATGGTTGGTTGCACACGATAAGTTATCTAGAATTAACTACCACTAGCGTAGTGGTTTTCTTTGATTATTACAAGATGAATTGCATACAATTCATTCATTTAGTATTTGTGGTCACCATCCCAATGTTGTACAAGATAAGTGGCAAATGTTTTTCCTCATTCACAACAAGACAAAGCACCCATAGACGTGCGCAAAGATGCGTTTCATGAACTAAATAAAAAACTTACGGGCACGTCTATTTGCGCGTCTATTT
Source organism: Dipteris shenzhenensis (assembly GCF_047967505.1). NCBI lineage: Eukaryota > Viridiplantae > Streptophyta > Polypodiopsida > Gleicheniales > Dipteridaceae > Dipteris > Dipteris shenzhenensis. The sequence continues at coordinate 36,835,199 of NC_141623.1, read as the reverse complement.
TTGTGTCTGGAGACCTGCGTCTAATTGCGCGTCTATATATCAGACACACGCGCGTATAGACGCGCAGTTAGACGCATAAATAGACGCGCTTATAAATGCATTCATAGACGCACATATAGACGCAAGTCGAACAGACAGACGCATATATAAACGCGTTTTTAAACGCACTGATAGACACGCTTTAAAAAAAAAATAAAATTTACAGAATACTGTGTATGTTGTGTATGCTATATAGTTACAAGAATCCCATATCCACATTATGTAATTCAATTCTTACAGCCAATCACATTTTAATTACAATTCCAAATAAAACATTACAACTCTAAAATGCAATAAAATTGAAAGCTCAAAAAATGCTTGTATATACATATAGCACGAAGCTAAGCCATGTCATGTGGCTTCAAGTACAAAAAATAAGAGGAGTGTATATACAAGAGGCACAAATTAGCCAAGCCAGTGGCTTTAAGTACAAAAAAGAGTAGCTAGCACTACTTATACGACTAATCTATGTTCTCCAGGTCCTCGCTCCCTTCCACGCTCCCTTCTGCGCTCCCTTCTGTGCCTCCTTCCTCCTCTTTCTCATCGTCTTGTACACGGGCCTGTAATCAAGGGACAACATATATCAATGTATGAAAAATCAAATCTTTACTTATAATTTTGGCATTATTTAATTACTTTCAAATACCTGGGGGGCCGCTCCAGTAGCTCAGGTATACTGCTCCTCAGTAATCAACCCGTCATCATAGAAGTGCCTCCATGTATCTCCTCTGCGATGGTGGCGGTGGTAGGCTGTCTCCACTGGAGTAGGGTATCTGCCCACGATCTCAAGCTGCATGACCGCGACACACTTTGCGAAGGGATTAGTATAAAGAAACAACCAACCTCCTAATAAACTACATAAGCAATATAATTTGAGATCGATACTTACAAATTGGGCCTCCCATGATTCAACACCCCCTGCTCCAAAATGCGCGCTTCCATATTCCTCCATCTAGATCCTCTGTGTCTCCACGTGCTGCAGACTGGGGTCCTCCCTCGCTGACTTCATTGCCTTCTTCCACTCACGCTTGTGAGCGGTGTGGGGCGGGACCCTTGGTGGTTGACCTGCCTCAAGCCTGGCAAGCTCCGCTAGTGCCTGCCTCTTAAGCGAAGATCTTTTATTGCTAAGTATCGTAACAATCTTTGACTTCTCCCATTTATCTGTGAACTGGCGATTGGGGGGGTTAGGATACCTAGAGCGAACAGTAGCGAGGGTCTCATCAGCCAACCTCTTTGGGTGGTCTTTGTAGTGGATAAAGAAATCTCTGTAATTGTTAGCAATTACAGAGCGCATGAAGGCCATGATGTCCTTCCCCCGCGCATCCATCAAGATGCCTCTTGTCTGAGTGATGTCATAATAAATCGTACCATCACCCAGAGGCACGTCTAAATCATCTGAATCATCATCCTCCCCACCGCCACATGGCCCAAAGCATTGTGCCATGCATCCCCCATCGCTCTCCCTGCTGCTATGCCTGCTACCCTGTCGTGTCGAGCTCGTACGCTGGCCACTCGTAGCTGGGGACTGCACGGGACTACGCTGACCACTCATAGCTGGAGAACCGAGTCGTCTCGACGATACAGGAGTACATCGACGGCTCGCCGAGACAGAAGGACCTCTTGACGGCATGGGGGAAGGGGCATAAGACGGGATGGCAAAAGGGACATAAGACGGCATGGGGGAAGGGGCATAAGACAGTACGGGGGAAGGGGCATAAGATGGCTGTGCTGACTCCACTAGGGTGATCTTAGGCGGTGTGGGGTGGCTTGGAGTCTATAGTGCCGACTCCTAGGGAGTGTTTAGAGTACCCGTCATATACCCGTATAAATCCGCGCAGGACTAGGAGGGTGCCCTAAAAGGTTATGTAAGTCCTTCCAAATAGATTCCTGAGGATCAGGTGAGCTAGAAGCGCTTCCTGGCCACATGTTGAACTGGAAAAAAGAAAAAAAATTCTATTACTGACGAGCTGAGAAGAAAGGGGAAGAAAAGAGAGGCTTACTGTCAGAGCGCATCTATAGACGTGTCTGATTTGCACGTCTATAGACGCGTCTAACAGAGCGTCTATCAACTCATCTAACAGAGCGTCTAACAGAGCGTCTAACAAAGCATCTAACAGAGCGTCTAACAGAGCGTCTATAGATGCGTCTGTTTGTGTCTACAACAAGCCAGACGTGTGGTTAGACACGCCTGTAGACGCGCTCTGAGATGCACCTATAGACGTGCTCCGATAGATGGGATTTCTAAAAAGTAGAAAAGGACATTGCGCCCGACACAAAAACGTGACACTGATACCCAGATGATGCGCTTCTTGGATATGAGAAAGTACAAATCTGGAGAGAGCAAACTTCCAAACAAGATCAACTGCAAAAAGACTTACTTGGATAGAGGTATGGAAGGTTCTTCTTTCTTTTTCAATGTTGCTTCTCCTCCTTGTTCGTCCTCCTCTCCTTTAAGCTTAGAAGTAAGTGTGGGTGCCTTTCTCTTGAGTGTAAGCTTGGAAGTAAGTATGGGAGCCTCCCTCTTAAGCATGGAAACTATGGATCTGCTAATAAAGAAGGAAGCAAGCTGTGCGAAGTATAAGTAATGTGAAGAAAAGCAAAGCGAGCGGCGCACCGAAAAGCAGGTTTAAAAGTTGCATCTATAGTCGCGTCTAATAGCACCTCTATAGGCGCGTCTAAATACATAGAGTAGGTGCGCATTTAGATACACTGTTAGACGCAATTTTAGACGTGACTATAGACGCGACTATAGATGTAACATAGAGTTTAAATTAAACATTTGAAGAAGAGCAAATTTGGTGGGTTCTTTGTTTGTAGGATGTCTTCATCTTCAACAAGTAGCTCCAGTGAGGATGAATCCCTCTGTATCCACCATCGCGAAATGTGGTTGGAGCAAAAAATCAAATGTCTGTGTGATCGATGTCGAGGAAACATGTATCGTGCACACAGGATTACACTCAATCATATCTCAAAGTATGGAGAATGGGATGTGACTGTAAACAGGGTAAGGGTTTGTAAGTTAAGGTTGATTGAGATACCTATGGGTGTTCATATGTTTGAGTTATGATCCCGTTTTAATTTGATACAAGATGCAGTGCCACACCTGCATATGTTACCCTATGCCCATCGTGAGGAGGCGAAGCGTCGGCGATATGAGGTGGGATCTTCAAGAGGGACCGTTACGGATGCATGGAGTGATGGTGATAGTAGCCCTCCGCCATTACCTCATGAAGCCATGGAGGAGGAGGTGGTTGATGATATGGTGCAGGATTTATATGTCCATCTTTTATCGTTTACCATATTGGTCCCACCTCAAGATCAATCACCTGCTTGATCCCATGCATATCTTCAAGAATGTGGCATCTACCATTTGGGAGCATTTGAATGGGACATGAGATTCGGTAGGCATAAGGGAGGATCTACATACCACAGGGAGGATGCGTGAAGCTTGGCCTCAATAGAGACCAAATGGGCGTGTTTTTTTACCTCGTGCACCGTGGATGTTATCAAAGCTAGAGATGGCGACGATGAAGCGCGCTATTACTACAATTCGTACTCCCACTAGATGCATGAGGTGTTTAAAGGGAGCCTTTACAAAGAGCAAGAAAAGAGGTGTAGAGCAATTATATGGCTTGAAATCTCATGATTGGCACAAGATGCTCCAAGTAAGTATTTTATGTGCATAATATATTTTTCCTTTCAAATTTGTGAGTGAATAGCTATAAGCAACTAATCAACCACATCCTCGCGGGTTCAGTTCATACTACCTACTAGCATTTCACGTAGTGCATCGAAGGACGTGAAAGATTGTATTTACAAGATGGGCGAGCTTGTGAGGTATGTGAGCTCAAAGGAAATAGATCCCACCACGCTTGAGAATGCTCAGTGTAAACGCGCAAATAAACGTGCAAATACACGCACAAATAGACGCGCTAATAAACGGGATGTTAGACAGGCCCGTATTTTCTCAGGTCAGATGCCTAAATAGACGTGGTGATTCACGCGCAAATATACGAGCTTTTAGACACGCATTTAGACGTGTCCGTAATTTCTCTACTAAAGCAACGGCTATAGACACGCCCGCTATTTTGCACGTCTACCAAGCACGTCTATAGTTGCTTTGTGTTGTTGTGATTGTTTTGATTTCTAGTAGTGACTCTTTTTTTGTTTTCTAGTAGCTTGATTAAGTGTGTTTATTCACGTACTATCTTTTTTTTGTTTTGTTTTCCTAAGACAATGTTGCATGTTGCATGTTGTTGTTCTTTGCATCCCCAAGATGGAGAGGCCTTGAAGAGTGAATACTATAGTAGTGACTCTTTTTTTGTTTTCTAGTAGCTTGATTAGAGTGTGTTTATTCACGTATTGTGTTTTGTTTTGTTAACACAATGTTGCATGTTGTTCTTTGCATCCCCAAGATGGAGAGGCCTTGAAGAGTGAATATTGCATACAGTATACCATACTTTCAGTAGCTTGAATACTACATGCACCATGTTGTTAGGCATACACATTGAGTATACTTGTGAATAGCATACATACTTTTAGTAGCCTAAATAATATATGCATTATGCTATATGCATATATGTGAATAGTATGTGTATTGATTCCAAGGACTTAAGTAGTACTAAGATTTTATTATAGTTTATAATTATTCTTTGCATGCCTGAAATTTTATTTTCCACATGTTACGCGAGTAGATAGAGTTGTATCTCAACTTTATGGCTCAAAAATTGAACTTTTGATTGGGCAAAGGAGATTTGAGCATTGTAAGCCCTAGTATGTTAGGAAACTCAAAGATAGGAATCTGTGTTGTTGCAAAACACTGATAGAAGTTTTTTACTTGTTCCAATAAGCTTTGAATGACTTAAGTTCTAGTCATGTTAGAGCATTGCTCCATGGAGATATGTCTCGCAAATGAATGCATAGTCTGTATGCCACCATGATACTCATCATATGTTGCAAGGGAGGCAAGTTTAGTAGACTAAGGTCTCTGTGGGGTCCAATCATCTGTCCAAACACTCATAGATTCTGACTTGTTTCAGTAAGCTTTGAATGACTTTAGATATAGTCATGTTGAAGCATTGCTCCATGGAGATAGATGCCCATGTCTTGCACATGAATGCATAGTCTTATGCCACAAGGATCCTCATCATGTGTTGCAAGAGAGGCAAGTTTGGTAGCCTAAGGTCTCTATGGGGTCCAGTTGTCTGTCCAAAGGGAGACTATGAGTGGCACTGCATTGAATGCATTTGTGGCACATGCACACATTGTAGTTGAGAGAAGAGGCAATTTGATGTCTGTCCAAATGAAATGACGGAAGACAACCTTGTTGCTCTCGAATGGAGAAGATTTGAATATGTTAGTGTTGAAGGATTGAAGAAAAAGAGATGGCTACTATCATATAAGAGCATTTAGCCAAAAGAGCTTATAGATCATTTCTTTTACGACTAATGAAAATATACTCGCTGACCTATAAGAGTCCATGTAAGTGCAACGCAAGACAATTTCTATATTTCATATGATAGGGAAAAATACAAAACAACATTGGGTGTGGTCGAATGGTGTTTCCTCTCAATTTAAATCAGCCCGTGGATTCTACTTTGTCTCAATATTAAAATTCTTGACTATCTAAACATGATGTGGAACTTCTTTAGGTCTAGCCATGGCAAGGTGGAACATCATGGATGTGGTGTTGTTTTTACATGAGCACTATTTAGAAATAAACTAACACACCCTCAAGAAAAGCTCAATGATGCCCATGATGTTGTAACATGGCTTACAACCAACGTCTGTATAGGGGCACAATTAACATGCATTGCTCCATGGAGATAGATGCCCATGTCTTGCACATGAATGCATAGTCTTATGCCACAAGGATCCTCATCATGTGTTGCAAGAGAGGCAAGTTTGGTAGCCTAAGGTCTCTATGGGGTCCAGTTGTCTGTCCAAAGGGAGACTATGAGTGGCACTGCATTGAATGCATTTGTGGCACATGCACACATTGTAGTTGAGAGAAGAGGCAATTTGATGTCTGTCCAAATGACGGAAGACAACCCTGTTGCTCTCGAATGGAGAAGATTTGAATATGTTAGTGTTGAAGGATTGAAGAAAAAGAGATGGCTACTATCATATAAGAGCATTCAGCCAAGGGAGCTTATAGATCATTTCTTTTACGACTAATGAAAATCTACTCACTGACCTATAAGAGTCCATGTAAGTGCAACGCAAGACAATTTCTATATTTCGGATGATAGGGAAAAATACAAAACAACATTGGGTGTGGTCGGATGGTGTTTCCTCTCAATTTAAATCAGCCCGTGGATTCTACTTTGTCTCAATATTAAAATTCTTGGCTATCTAAACATGATGTGGAACTTCTTTAGGTCTAGCCATGGCAAGGTGGAACATCATGGATGTGGTGTTGTTTTTACATGAGCTCTATTTAGAAATAAACTAACACACCCTCAAGAAAAGCTCAATGATGCCCATGATGTTGTAACATGGCTTACAACCAACCTCTGTATAGGGGCACAATTAACATATAGTAAACAAATCCTTAGGAATAGTGTACTACGAAGAGTGTTCCATGAAGTGAAAGTGAATGAAGTGCAAAGGAGAAGCAAATACAATTGTGAGGCCATTAGAAGAATTTGTAGTTTTTGCAATAGATGGGTCTTTTCAAACAATCACCTACTCAAAACAAGAAAACTTTCTTGTTTTATAGTGCGGGCATCACAATGGATCATGACAATTGTGAGAACATTACAAAAACTATCAAGAGATGGAAGCCAATTCAAGTTTTCCCTCTACATGAAGATTGAGTGATAAACAATGGTATGACTCACCACAGTTTGGGGAGTGTTTTGATGACCTCACTAGCTATCTAGACGAGGGGGATACCTTTGCAGTTGCCCCACTGACTCTAAAGAGAATGAGGAAGATGACCTATACTTTGTGTTGCAGCGTACCAAACCCAAGCACAAGGTTGAGGAAGCATTTAAGGATCATTGACAAACAAACAAACTAGAGAAGTGGGTTTTAGTAGTTGGAGCTATTTGGTACAAATAAACATCCAAGAGAGGCCATAATTATGTTCTACAACCTCCTCCTAAACAACCACATGCTTGTTTTACTAATCCCAAATCACAACAACACAAAGCAACTATAGACGTGCTTGGTAGATGCGCAAAATAGCGGGCGCATCTATAGGTGTTGCTTTAGTAAAGGAATTACGGGCTCGTCTAAATGTGCATCTAAAAGCTCGTCTATTTGCGCATAAATTACCGCATCTACGTGCGCGTCTAACCTAAGAAAATACGGGCCCATCTAACATCTCGTCTATTAGCACGTCTATTTGCACGTGTATTAGCGCATTTATTTGCGCGTTTACACTGAGAATCAGACACGCATTTACGTGCATATATAGACGCGCTCCAGAGAATACAGAAAGTGAGATTTTGGTGTACATCATTGCTTTCCAAACATTGCCCATGATTACCAAAGCACATAATTTTTTGCAAGCCCACATATACAAGAATTAAGTGAGACGAGGAGAATGAGACAATATGTAAAATAGTTTTGCCAATATCAATTATGGGGCTACGGTTCAATCTCATCCTCAATGAAATCAACCCTTGCCAAACTATCTACTTCAAAATCCAAACAAGTGTTTAGATCTACAAATACATTCAACCCACTACTACTTGTGCCACTCATGTGCTCATCGAAATCAGCATCTCCAATGGTAGGCTCGTCCTCACGGGTAATGGCCTCAATATCTATATCTCCTATCTCATGATCATCCTCCTCTCTTGTATCACGATCATCATCACGTCCATGGCCATCATCATCCTCCATACGCTCCATATTAGTAAATCTACTATACATCACTTTGGAACATGGCATAATAGGTATGACATGCCACCATCTATTATTATCCACCATTGGTTGATAGAAAACCTAATTCAAACACAAATACAATCATGTTACTTTTCTTGCATCAAATATTTAAAAGCGAGTATTTTTGTGTGTGCACAGTACCTGTTCACATTGTTGTGCTAGTACTAGTGTGTCCTTCCTACTTTGCCAAAACTTTGTGGAGTCAATAGTTACAGAGCCACTTGCATGGCGTTTGATTGTTGCATTAGGGCCTCTTTCCACCACGTCCTTAAACCACTTTACATCCAAAACATACACAAAGAAGCGTCGAAAGTCAAGCATAATGATATCTTGGATTATGCCACAATAATCATCCATGGCTCCATTGTCTCCCTCAAAGCTAGCAATGATGCCGCAATCTTGTGTGTTTCTCTTATCATCAATCCGTTGTGTTCGAAAATGCTTGCCCTCACACCATATAGCATTGAACATAGTGCACTACACCAAGAAAAAATCAATTAAATAAGTAATCTAAATTATTGAAAGCTCCTAACTTATGCATAACATTCTATATACTGACCTTGCTCATGCATCCCCTAGCATACTCCCATTCTTCCATTGTGATATGCATCCCCTCGTCTTTCTCTGCTTTCTCCATTTCATCAAGTAGCCAATCCACATGAATATCCTTTGGAAGTGCTCTTAGACGCTGAGGGTATGGCACACGAGATTTGTGGTATGTACGAAAGAGGACCCTTTCTTCTTGTCTTCTTGCCTTTGCATCCTCGTATCTTGTCACCCATCTTTTCATCACATCACTATTAAGCACGCAAAAGAGGTTGATACTATTATGCAACTCCGTGTCTATTACTTTGTTGCGTCCTTTTCCTTGAGGCACAATAGAGGTCATCCTTAGGTCTTCATCATCTCTCCATAGTCATGGGAGAGAGCTATCCACATCAACAAGAAACTCAGAAATATATACAAGTGACTCTTGTACCAACCAACCCTCGGCCATGCTACCTTCAGGTCTTGCATTTTGTCTCACGAAGCCCTTCAAGGTCTTCATGAAGTGCTCGAGGAAGAACAACCATAGTGCATGTATAGTACCACATATAGCAATCTCATCCACCAAATGTACTATGAGATGTAGTTGGCTTGTGAGAATAGAACGTGGAAATGTCTCCTCCACTAAAGAAACCACCTCCACTGACATAACTCGAGCATTCTCAAGCATGGTGGGATCTATTTCCTTTGAGCTCACATACCTCACAAGCTCGCCCATCTTGTAAATACAATCTTTCACGTCCTTTGATGCACTACGTGAAATGCTAGTAGGTAGTATGAACTGAACCCGCGAGGAGGTGGTTGATTAGTTGCTTATAGTTATTCACTCACAAAATTGAAAGGAAAAAGATATTATGCATATAAAATACTTACTTGGAGCATCTTGTGCCAATCATGAGATTTCAAGCCATATAATTGCTCTACACCTCTTTTCTTGCTCTTTGTAAAGGCTCCCTTCAAACACCTCATGCATCCAATGGGAGTACGAATTGTAGTAATAGCGTGCTTCACCATCGCCATCTCTAGCTTTGATAACATCCACAGTGCACGAGGTAAAAAAACACGCCCATTTGGTCTCTCTTGAGGCCAAGCTTCACGCATCCTCCCTGTGGTACGTAGATCCTCCTTTATGCTTGCCAAATCTCGTGTCCCATTCAAATGCTCCCAAATGGTAGATGCCACATTCTTGAAGATATGCATGGGATCAAGTAGGTGATTGATCTTGAGGTGGGACCAATATGGTAAACGATAAAAGATGGAGTATCTAAACAAAATAAAGTGTTAGCATGCAATCTTTACTTTCAACCAATATAGCCAATCTTTACTTCCAGCCAATAGTTACAAACCCTTACCGGCTCATGCCAAGTGGTGGAGGAGTCATGGAACCGTCCCAAATTCTCATCCAATCTCCCGTGGTGAGTGATTGTGGGAGGACTTCATTCCAAGGGGCAACATATCTAGGATGATCAGGTGGGAGAAATCGATGGTGATTCTCATAGATGACCTTATTCAATGCGTCTGCCCGTGAGGCAACTAGCGAAGGACCACAAACAGGACATGCATGGTAACCCGATGTAGTGAGACCTGAACAATAGATGCAATTAAGAGTGGAAGGTGGGTTTAGGGTGCCACGTCCTTTGCCTATTCATAATTAAAAAATGCAATGCTTACTTGAACACTTGCCATAGCCTGGGAAGTCATGCATCGTCCACATCAAGACTGCTTTGCAGTTGAAGTCTCGTGACGAGGGAGGCCTGCTCACATCATGCACCTCGATACCTCTCCAAAGTATCTCTAGCTCATCAATCAAAGGCTCCAAATAAACATCAGGGTTTTTGACTTTATGTTTCCCTGGAATTAGAAGGGACAGCATGACATGTCCTTTCTTAATAGCCATAGAGGGTGGAAGATTGTAATTCACCAATACCACTGGCCATACATTGTAAGACGTGCTTTTGAGACCAAATGGGTTCACACCATCCATACCCAATCCAAGTCTCAAGCTCCTAGGTTCTTCCTTGAAGCTTGGCCATGTGTCTTCAATATGCTTCCACGCAGGAGAGTTCGCGGGAGTTCTCCACTTGCCATCGGTTGATCGATGGGAGGAATGCCATGACATGAGCTCTGCAATAGATTTGCACTTGAACATATGTTTGATGCGAGGGATTATGGGAAAATGTTGCAATACCTTACGAGGCACGTCCAAGGTTTTGAGATCTGCTCTATATCTTGCCTCTCCACAAGTAGGACACTCTCTTGCATCCTTATGTAGTCCACGAAACAAAACACAATCATTGACACATGCATGGATGCACTTGTAATCTAATCCTCAATCTAATCCTCCAAGAGAGGTCACATGTTGCCTTGCCATATCTCTTGAGGTCGGTAATTAATTCTCCCTTGGAAGCATTTTACACAATAGCCTGCACGTGAAGACCATAAATGAGGAAAAGCATTCGAGTAATTGACCCACTAGCATAATTTACCATGTTTGCAAAATCAACTTTAAAGCTTACTTGAGTAATGCATTCAAACTTGCATTGCTCCATCCATAGATGGTTTGCAAGTTTAGTAACTCAAGGGAGGCACGTAGAACAGAGAATGTGCACTCCTCAAACAGTGGAGTCGATGCTGTGGTAAAAAGATCATCCTACTCCATGCTATTATCCCTCCCTTGATGGACATATAAATCCCGCACCATATCATCAAACACCTCCTCCTCCACGGCTTCATGAGGTAATGGTGGAGGGCTACTATCACCATCACTCCTTGCATCCGTAACGGTCCCTCCTGAAGATCCCACCTCATATCGCTGACGCTTCGCCTCCTTACGACGGGCATAGGGTAACATGTGCGGGTGTGGCACTGCATCCTGTATCAAATCAAAACGGGATCATAACTCAAACATATGAACACCCATAGGTATCTCAATCAACCTTAACTTACAAACCCTTATCCTATTTACGGTCACATCCCATTCTCCATACTTTGAGATATGATTGAGTGTAATCCTGCGTGCACGATACATGTTTCCTCGACATCGATCACACAGACATTTGATTTTTTGCTCCAACCACATTTCGCGATGGTGGATACGGAGGGATTCATCCTCACTGGAGCTACTTGTTGAAGATGGAGACATCCTACAAACAAACAACCCACCAAATTTGCTCTTCTTCGAATGTTTAATTTAAACTCTGTGTTGCATCTATCGCCGCATCTATAATCGCGTCTAACATCGCGTCTAAGAGCACTATAGATGCGCCTATAGACGCGCTAATAGACGCGACTATAGACGCGGCTTTTAAACCTGCTTTTTGGCGCGTCGCTCGCTTTGCTTTTCTTTACATTACTTAAACTTTGTGTGTGGCTTCCTTCCTTCTTTATTAGTAGTTCCATAGATTCAAAGCTTAAGAGAGAGCCTCCCATACACACTTCCAAGCTTTCACTCAAGAGAAAGGGACCGTACCTACACTTACTTCCAAGCTTAAAGGAGAGAAGGACGAACAAGGAGAAGAAGCAAGTTTGGAAAAGAAAGAAGAACCTTCCATACCTTTATCCAAGTAAGTCTTTTTGAAGTTGTTCTTGTTTAGAAGTTTGCTCTCTCCAGTTTTGTACTTTCTCGTATCCAGAAAACGCAGGATCTAGGTATGAGCGTCACGTTTTTGTGTCGGGCGCAACGTCCTTTTTGACTTTTTAGAAATCTCGTCTCTCGGAGCGCATCTATAGGCGCGTCTTAGGGCATGTCTAAAACTGCGTCTACAGGCATGTCTGGCTTGTTGCAGACACACACAGACACATCAATAGACGCTCACACAGACGCTTTGTTAGACGCACTGTTAAACGCACTGTTAGACGCACTGTTAAACGCACTGTTAGACGCATTATTAAACGCACTATTAAACGCACTGTTAAACGCACTGTTAAACGCTCTGTTAGACGCGTCTATAGACGTGCAAATCAGACGGGTCTATAGATGCGCTCTGACAGTAAGCCTCTCTTTTCTTCCCCTTTCTTCTCAGCTCATCAGTAATAGATTTTTTTCCTTTTTTCTAGTTTAACATGTGGCCAGGAAGCGCTTCTAGCTCACCTGATCCCCGGGAATCTATTTGGAAGGACTTATATAATCTTTTAGGGCACCCTCCTAGTCCTGCGGAGTTATACAGGTATATGACGGGTACTCTTAACACTCCCCAAGAGTTGGCACTACAGACTCCGAGCCACCCCACACCACCTGAGATCACCCCAACGGAGTCAGCACAGCCATCTTATGCCCCTTCTTATGCCCCTTCCCCCGTACCGTCTCATGCCCCTTCCCCCATGCCGTCTTATGTCCCTTCTGCCATCCCGTCTTATGCCCCTTCCCCCATGCCGTCAGGAGGTCCTTCTGTCTCGGCGAGCCGTCGATGTACTCCCCAGCCGTCGAGACTCGGTTCTCCAGGTATGAGTGGTCAGCGTAGTCCCGTGCAGTCCCCAGCTACGAGTGGCCAGCGTACGAGCTCGACACGACAGGGTAGCAGGCGTAGTAGCAGGGAGAGCAGTGGCGAATGCATGGCACAGTGCTTTGGGCCATGTGGCGGTGAGGAGGATGATGATTCAGATGATTTAGACATGCCTCTGGGTGATGGTACGATTTATATTGACATCACTCAGACAGGAGGCATCTTGATGGATGCGCGGGGGAAGGACATCATGGCCTTCATGCGCTTTGTAATTGCTAACAATTACAGAGATTGCTTTATCCACTATAAAGACCACCCAAAGAGGTTGGCTGATGAGACCCTCGCTACTGTTCGCTCTAGGTATCCTAACCCCCCCAATCGCCAGTTCACAGATAAATGGGGGAAGTCAAAGATTGTTACGATACTTAGCAATAAAAGATCTTCGCTTAAGAGGTAGGCACTAGCGGAGCTTGCCAGGCTTGAGGCAGGTCAACCACCAAGGGGCCCGCCCCACACCGCTCACAAGCGTGAGTGGAAGAAGGCAATGAAGTCAGCAAGGGAGGACCCCAGTCTGCAGCACATGGAGGCACGGAGGATCCAGATGGAGGAATATGGAAGCGCGCATTTTGGAGCAAGGGGTGTTGAATCATGGGAGGCCCAATTTGTAAGTATCAATCTCAAATTATATTGCTTATGTAGTTTATTAGGAGGTTGGTTGTTTCTTTGTACTAATCCCTCCACAAAGTGTGTCGCAGTCATGCAGCTTGAGATCGTGGGCAGATACCCTACTCCAGTGGAGACAGCCTACCACCACCACCATCGTAGAGGAGATACATGGAGGCACTTCTATGATGACGGGTTGATTACTGAGGAGCAGTATACCCGAGCTACTGGAGCGGCCCCCCAGGTATTTAAAAGTAATTATATAATGCCAAAATTATAAGTAAAGATTTGATTTTTCATACATTGATATATGTTGTCCCTTGTTTACAGGCCCATGCACAAGACGACGAGGAAGACGAGGAAGGAGGCACAGAAGGGAGTGCAGAAGGGAGCGCAGAAGGGAGCGTGGAAGGCAGCGAGGATTAGCCATAGAAGTAGTGCTAGCTACTCTTTTTTGTACTTAAAGCCACTGGCTTGGCTTCGTGCCTCTTATATATAGACTCCTCTTATTTTTTGTACTTGAAGCCACATGACGTGGCTTAGCTTCCTTATTTTTTGTACTTGAAGCCACATGACGTGGCTTAGCTTCGTGCTATATGTATATACAAGCACTTTTTGAGCTTTCAATTTTATTGTATTTTGGAGTTGTAATATTTTATTTGGAATTATAATTAAAATGCGGTTGGCTGTAAGAATTGAATTGCAAAATGTGGATATGGGATTCTTGTAACTATATAGCATACACAACATACACAGTATTCTGTAAAATTAAAAAATAAAAAAAGCACGTCTATCAGTGCGTTTAAAAACGCGTTTATATTCGCGTTTGTCTGTTCGACTTGCGTCTATATGTGCGTCTATAAACACGTTTATAAGCGCATCTATTTATGCATCTAACTGCGCGTCTATATGCACGTGAGTCTGATATATAGACGCGCAATTAGATGCGGATCTCCAGATGTGCAAATAGACGTGCCCGTAAGTTTTTTATTTAGTTCATGAAGCACGTCTGTGTACACGTCTATGGGTGCTTTGTCTTGTTATGAATTTCAACCATAGGGTTGGTTTAGGACAGTCACATAAATGGTGTTTTTGACCTGAACCGTCTCAATGATATATTGCTATTCCAGCTATTGTGTTGGTTTAAGACAATCACATTAATTCCAATCTAGCCCATGCATGACTCAAACCAACTTGGAAATTAAACAACTAAACTAATTAACTGCTTGGGAAACACAACAATTTCAACATTGGGCTGGTCATCAATTAGACAATTAACAAAACCCAGTTTACAATAATCATGGACCATTGGGGATATAAATAACATGTTACTAGTTCATCCCAAGACTCCTCCAAGTAAAGAGGGGTCCACGAGGGAAGGTCTTGGAGAAACTATATGACCCCTATTTGATGGGTATTACAGAAACTAAATTGGGTGACTACTCACTTGGGAGGGAGAAACATCCTTGATTGTCACATTGCTATGACTACAAAGAAATCTAAGAGGCATGTAGATTCTATCACACATGACACACCATTACACCCCTCATCAGCAAATAAGTAAGGCTAAGTAGGGGGTGTCTATCACTAGAGGATGCCTCAAAATCTAGCACTTCTAACAACTTTGAATTGGGTGCTTTAGAAGATTTGAAGTTTTGGTTTCTTGTGCAATTAACATAGTGGCCTATGAATGTGAGCATTACAAGGAATGAAAAATGACAAGTTTCTATTTGATTCAACCTTCCTTGGGGATGATGAGACATAGGATCGGAGAGTTTCAGCGATTCTTCAAGGCTCAGCGATGAGAGTGATTGCAAAGTAACCATAGGCATGCCAATGTAGAGGGCTCCCATGTATATGTATAAATTTGCAAGCAAGGTGGCTATTGCCAACTTTGCAAGCATAGCCCTTAATTTTTGCACAATAGGGTCTAGTTTGCCAATTGGCAATGAGAGCACACGAGGTCAAAAAAGCAACACCATAGTTGAGTTTTGAACTTTTCTTAGATTTCGAGGCACAACTAGAGCGCCATTGATGTTCACTCTAGCTAGAGTGCAATTTCCTCTCGTGCGAATAGGAATGTGGCACATGGAGGTGACAAGGGCCTGAAGACACCTTTAATGCTTTGAAATGGATGGGTAAGGCAATAGAAAATGGCCTGCTCACAATCACAGAGCTCTCTGCACCTATTGCATATCTACTTTAAATTATTTGCAACAATTTCTACATTACTACATGTGAACAAATCCACTACTTCACTCCAGCTGCACATTTACGCAGCGTGTGAAGTAACCCTTATAACCTCAGCACAAAAATACTTTACAAGAAGACTTGAAAGTTTCTAATTGTAGCTTTACAAGAAGACTTTAGAGTCCAAATCCAAATGCATTTAAGATGAAAACGTACGCATCTTTTAGGTTGAGAGTCCATTGAAACAATATCTATTGTCTAACTACGCAGACATCTTTTAGGGTTTGACAGTCCATTAAATACAATATCTAATTGTCCAACGATTGGGCATGTAATAATAAGAGAATTTGAGTGATGGAGCTCATCTACGCTTTAAGAGATTCGGCTATGTCGATTACAAATCTATATTTGACGTCCGACTTGGTGAGCCTCTCCATCGCTGTATTCAAATACTCGACCGGTATTTTCTCTATGACGGAAGTGATGTTGTGCTTTCCGCAGAAGTCGAGCATATCTTGCGTCTCTTCTATCCCACCGATTAAGCTGCCTCCCACAAAGCGCCGTCCTGCGTTCACAAAAAGATGCCACTAGTTCAGAAGTTCCCATGAAGACCCAACGACTCAGTTCATGCCGCAGTTGTGATTCGTAAACTCACCAAATATAACAGAACCGGGGCTTAGCTCATAAGGTCTTTCGGGAACTCCGACGAGAACCAGCTTGCCGTTAACTTTGAGCAGATGCAACAGTGGCGTCAGCTCATGAGGCGCAGACACCGTGTCGATGATGTAGTCAATAGTTTTGGAGGCTTTCTGCAATCGCATCAAAGCAACATTTCCCTTAAGTTCTTGAAGTGGAGAAACAAAAGGATACCGACGCTCAGGTGAAAGACATCCAACTTCAATATAGTTGGATGCTTGCCAGTTCTGAATGAGCAGTACAGAAACTCACTTTCATTGCACTCTCGTCTTTGCTCACTAGAAAATTGTCAGCTCCCAAAACCTCCTTGGCTTCTTTTTCTTTCTTTGGCGACGTACTGATGACCGTCACTTCCATGCCAAACGCTTTGGCGAATTTCACCGCCATGTGCCCCAGCCCTCCCAGGCCGACCACTCCGAAGTGCTTGCCACTTTCTGTCATTCCAAAGTACTGCATTGGGCTATACACAGTAACTCCGGCACATAGCAAGGGTGCAGCCGCATCCAAAGGCAGCGTATCGGGGATGCGAAGAACGAACCTGCCAGTGGAACACAACCTCAGAGTAGGAAGGGCGCCATTCTTACCATGCGACGAACGTCCCTTTGATAAAAAGCGCAGCAATGATACGGTGTAAGCCTCCACGAGGATCTCACCTTTGATCTGTTACCATTAAGGTGGAGTAGCCACCGTAGGTCGGAGTTCCGTCCACGTCTACACTGTTGTAAGTCCAAGTAGTTTTTCCACAGAACTGCTCCGTCTTTTTTTCACAGGAATCGCACTGCCCACAGGAGTTAACCATACATCCTACACCCACATGATCTCCAGCCTTGAAACGGCTGACATTGGATCCAACTTCGGTGACAATACCCACTACCTCGTGCCTGCGAGACAGAGCCCAATTCTATTTTAGTATAAAACGCTTAAAAATACAAAGGTGTTGAGAATTTGAGAAACAGTAAAGCCTTGACTAAAAAGGAGCTCGTGTGATCGTGTCTCAAGATCGAAGGAGCGATTTACGCTTGTCCCTTTCAAAATTACAAGCTATCAATTACTGGGGAAACAGCACCGTAGTGGGCCTATCATGAGCTGGAGGAGATTGGAGAGAAGCCTGGAGCGAGATGAAGACGAGACTCACCCAGGAACCATGGGATACCGGGAGCCTTTCCATTCGTTACGGATCTGGTGCAAATCGGAGTGACAGATACCGCAGTGAGTGACTTTGAAGGTGACATCGTTAGGTCCAGTAGCTCTGGAAGGGGACAAGAATTGAGTAGAACGGTACGGAAAACATAGAAAATGGAAAGGTAGGACGAAAGAGGAGATGAAGATAAGTACCTACGAGTGAAGGAGAAGGGTGAGAGGTGACCGGAGTTGTCATGGGCTGCGTATCCAAGAACAGGGAGAGCCATGGAATGGAATTAGGCTCAAGGATGCAAGAAACGTAGCAAGATGAATTTAAAAAGCAATGTGAAAGCTTGTGATAACGGCCATGACGTACGCGCCTTCGACGATAGTGTCTTGAAGCACACGCGCCTGTCCATTGGGCAAAGTGCCCCCTCCCACGCGAAAACTGCTGCCTGCTTCCTACATTCAGTGTTCATAGAAAAACATTCAGTGTTCACACACAAACATTCAGCCCATTTTTGGCCTCACCTGAGTGTTCACACACAAACATTCAGAAACCATTATTCCTCTCCTTTCAAAAGTAACATATTTTATTTTTGGCCTGCCCCTCCCGGTAGGCAACGATTTCGTAACGCAGAAATCAACCTAATTTTGAATTTTTACAAATGATTGAATTGTGATTGGTAAAGATTTGCTTGTGCCATGCATGCATAATTTCAATTGGCCCACACTCCACGTGTACGTCATCGTGATTGGACCATGTTTTGCATCTCTGATGCATGCATTATGGCGATTGGGCAAGTCTCCGTGTGTAGCACTGGTAGTTCATGAGGAGACTTTGCACCTTAATGTATTGCATGAGCATCATTTTCGAGATGTTCTTCTGAGATGGTTTACTCCCCAAGTCTGCACAATGCATGTATCGCGATGCTTCCTTCTTCGATGCTCCAGGTCTGCATTCAATTGTCCTTCTTCGATGCTCTAGCTCTCGAGGTCATTCAACAGGTTTGGCATCTTATTCTGTGTACTCCAGTTCCCCAAGTTTGCGGGTTCATTCTTCTGCGATGGTCTATCCCTATTTCACTGCGCGAGGAAGGCAACAGAAGGTTAGTGTTTAAATGCGCGGAGTTCAAAAATTCGGAGCTTTCAATGGTGGGAATGGTTGCGGCACATATTTGTCATCTTCTTCGTGAATATTCAACGATTCGGCGTCGCACCAGTGCGTGCTGCAATTGCTCCAACATGCAAACGTTTTGTGCCTGTTGCTATCATGGACTCCTTGTTATGAAAAATTTAAGCTATGCGCTTATATAAACGGGGACAAGTGAATGAGGCAGTAGCTTATAGTGTGCTCTGTCTGTTGGTATTCAGAAATCATGAGATGGAAGGCTCTACAGACTATATGGAAACGGATAGTGGTGCTTTTGCGAAAGGTTTTCCTTGAGTCTGTCTTGGTTTTACTCATTTTCTATCCGAACATCTTTCATTACTTCATTTTCGTTCTGATATTTCGGTATGTTTCATTACAGGTTTGGCTAAAGTTTGTCTTGATGTGGTGGATTCTCCTTCCACTCCAGTTATCACAAAACATCCCGCTACTGAACGCATCGAGCACG
The DNA here is from genome assembly GCF_047967505.1 of Dipteris shenzhenensis. Lineage (NCBI taxonomy): Eukaryota > Viridiplantae > Streptophyta > Polypodiopsida > Gleicheniales > Dipteridaceae > Dipteris > Dipteris shenzhenensis. The sequence goes on along the minus strand of NC_141623.1, from coordinate 36,815,986 downwards.
TTGTCAAAGCGAGTGCTTCATTCCACGATAAATGCATGCGAGCCGCACGGTTTTGGGTCTCTCACATCTTGTTCAGTGATCGAATAAGTGAAGCTTTTTCTTTTCTGCGGCTAGTTGGTCCTTTATATGGTAGCTCGCTTGTTTTTCTTTGCTGCACTTGCTCAACACAGATATATTTTCCAATTTCCTCGCTACCTTCCCACAATCGTACGCCCACAGCCGTCCACCTTTATAATCTTCTCAGGCTTTTTCCTGCACAAACGAAGTTAGGCCTCTTTTTCTACTCACCTCAAATCATCACGATTCGGATTCACCTATCATGCGAACCAGCGACCACCCAGTTACTAGTCCTGCATAGTCTTCTCTACTAAGGCTTCACTATTAAGTAGAGCTAGATGGATGCATACATTTCTTTTTGGCCGAACTCGATATGTTGTTTTAGCTTTTATGTGTGAATTTGATAGTTCGTGGTCCTCTATTGCGCCACTCTGGTTTTCCAAAACACATCGGTCATGTTGTGATATCCATCATCAGAGCTGTCATGCCTAAAAATGGAAGAATGATTACAGAGCAAATGGCGACGAGTATCAAGGGAAAATTGAGGATTATACAGGTTGATTTCGTCGAAGACATGGGCACACTAAGAAACTTTCCTAGCCGTCCAGGGCCAAGCGATCTCAGTGAACTCTCGAAAACCCTTTTGTTTATCCGTGATGCCACCCTTGTTATTGATGCGACATTGACAGTTACAATCATCGAACCTTTGCATAAACAACTTAGAAAATGAAATATTTTATTGAATTTGTTTAATTTTGTTTTAACTGTGCACATCATTCCACTCTTTTTACATAACGGCAACTTTAATTTTCTTGAAATTTCATTTGCTTAGGTATACCTGCCGCCTCTGCTTGTTCATATGCAAACAAAAGATCATCGCCCCTTAGTCCACGATCAACTCCCTTTGTGGTTGGTAGTCCTAGTAGGCCTCCAAAAGAAAATCTTTTGAAGAATTCACCTATTAAGAAAACCCCAAGACATTCGTTGAAGCATTGTATCCAAGAAGTAGCACAAGAAGCATATGCTCAAGGTAAATTTATTTTTTGCATCTTTTGGATTTTCAATTGAAAAAGTTGTGATTAATTAATTACTTTTGTTTTTTGTTACAGTGAAGAAGTTTGTTCGAGAAAACCCAAAATATGCTAGTTTTAAGTCAACCATAACAACTCATGTTCAACGTACAAATGCGCCTGGGAAATCAAATCATGAAGAATCTAAAGCTACACCACCTAAAAGAGAGATGAAAAATGTTATAGTCATTGGTTGACAATGTTGTATGTTAAGATTGAATTTGGAGTATTGTGACAACTACATTGACTATGAAAACTCTTTGAAATATTGAAATTAAAGCGACATGGCAATTTACTATGTTTTCATATATTTGATCTTGGAAAGTTTAAAAAATTATTATTATACTCATCCTACTTAATTTCTATTGGTTTGTGACAATAATTATATTATGCAAGCATAATGCACTCTTAAAAAAATTCAATGAGAATTCTATTGTGATGCAATGACAAAATTATGTTGCAAGTTTAAGTAACTATTCTAATTACTGTAAAAACATTATGCAAGGTAAAAATGGAAAAAAATTATTCCAATAAAGGACCCAAAGTCTACCCCGGCGTCATTTGCCACATAAGCCTTATAATAGATTGGATATATATTGCAGTTCTATCTTCACAAGCAATTCAGATTACTATTGATATAGACTGCATTTTTCCACATGCACTTTGAGTACTATTTTGCATCATGCCTAGCACTAGCAACCTTGATTTGGAAGCATATGCTAAGTTAGACAACTCCAACTATGGTACTTGGAAGTATTGCATGGAGACCATTCTCATACTTCAAGATAAATGGAATTGTGTGGATGATTCTACACCTAGATCATCTAGTGAACCCACAATAGCTCCCGCCATTCCTAGAGCACAAGTAAAAGAGTCTACACCATGTCCACACCCGCGCCACACCTGCAGTAGATCTTGCCATTGTCCTTGCACAGGTAAAGTGGGACAAGAAAGATCACTATGCATATCATTGGATCAAACAAAATGTGCAAGATGTTGTTGCACGAATCAAGATAGTTTGTAAATTATCAATTGTAGTTTAGGGTTTAGCTAGGGTTTAGGATCTAGGGTCTAGGGTTTAGGATAAGATCTAGGTCCTAGATCTAGGATGTAGGGGCAAGGGTCTAGGGTCAAGGATCACGAGTATTTTGCTAATCTGGGATACATAAAGTCCAATGCAGATCATACACTCTACTATAAAGTTCAAGGAGAAGACTTTACTATTGCACTTTTGTATGTTAATGATCTGATTGTGGATAAGAAGCAATGAGAGCTTCATCAACAAGCTGAAACAAGACTCATCTGTAGAGTTTGACATGAAAGATCTTGGACTTATGCATTATTTTCTAATCTGATTATGACAAGAAGCAATGAGAGCTTCATCAACAAGCTGAAACAAGACTTATCTATAGATTTTGACATGAAAGATCTTGGACTTATGCACTATTTTCTTGGTATAAAGTTCTAGAGAGACTCAGATGGCACCTTCATGAGGCAAGAAAAATATGTGGATAGTCTCCTAAAGAAGTTTCATATGGTGAATTGCAAGATTGCAACCACTCCCATGGAGTAGAGTTTGAAACTTACAAAGATCTAGAAAAGCCTACAGTTAATGACAAGTACTATTGGTAGCTCATCGGATCTCTAACTATCACAAGGCCATATATTGCTTATGCAATAAGTTCACTTGTTGTTTAGGGGTAACTCCACCACCCCACTAAGCCACTACCTCCAGAAATACAATATAGCTTGTAACTAAAAAACGGTTATAAATGTCTCCAAGAACTCTATTGAATTTTGTCTCTATAATGATTTCTGTAGTCGACTATTATCAAACTGCAATCTGACTGAGGTATTAGTATGTTTTTGGCTCAAGCTGAGCTCAATTGTTGTTCAAGAAAATATCAAGAGGAGATACTTTTGTGTTCAGCTCTCCTATACCTTTGAATGTCTTGAATTATGTCTTTCTTTTGAGTTATCCACTCTGTTTTCGTCTGTGTGTTGTTATTCAAAATGTCATTGCTTCCAGTTAAAGTTAGTCAAGTGCTTTGCATTGTGAGTTAACTGGGAACACTTGCACAATCTATGGCAAATTCAAAGTAGTCTCATTGGAATGCAGCCAAGAGAGTCTTGTGGTACATCACATGTACAAGACAATTTGGAATGGAATATAGAGGAAGTCATTCAAGGTTGTGCTTAGACTTCATCAACAATCCAAGTCTCATAGAGGTTGCCTAGGAGGGAAGGAAGAGGTCCCTTCATGGCTCGAAAAATAGATAAACCATGTATGCGCAATGAGCGACCAAATAGACAACACTTTTGAGCACTTTGGAAGAGAGAGCAATGGAAAAAGGAAAGAGACACTCAAGAGAGAGAACCTGAAGTGACCTTCATTACCAACAGAGTAAGACTCCACTCAAATACAACTCAAAATACTATAAACATAAGGGAGAAGAAGAGGTTTCATACATACAAGAGGGAGCGGGAGATCCAAGGCTACTCATAGAAAGAGAATGAACTAGAGAGATATGGACTCAAGAGTCTACATAAGAGGATGAAGACTTTGTATGAGTATTATTTTGCTCTGTGTTTTGTTTTCCTATAGCATATTTAGTGGATGAGAGTGGCTATAAAGGCAGAATTGTCTCTATCACTTTTGTGCATCCACATTTTGATGCCGGAGTTGTGCACTTCAATTTACAAGTGAGTGAAGCTGGTATAGATAGACTGCAGTGGTTGTAGAATGGTGAAGAATGGCACAGGATTTTCCTAAATTTTGGGAATGCCTTATGAAGATGCAACAAGATTTTTGAAGAAAATAGAATTTATAACCCTCATGAAGGAAGAGCATCCCCAAAAATCTTGTTTCATATTTTGAATTATTGCCTACAGGGAGATGCAAAAGCTTGGCTACAGACTTAGATCGCTACTTTCAAAACTATTGAGGCTTGAAGAGACTAGAGCTATAGCAGCATGAGGCTCAATGGTCAAAGAGATTATGAACAAGGGAGAGGGCTCCTTCTATAGAGATTTTGTCACCCTCCTTCACCCATTTACAATTGTTGCCTGTAGATTCCTTTCTCCATGAATCACATAAGCCCGTATGTCACCATCCATGTCCTTTTTGGCTACTCTTGCCATGTGTCCCATCAAAAGATGCTCAAGACTCTTAAAATATTGAGAAAGTCAAGAGTCTCCCCACATGGAGCCCATAGGGACCCTCTCTTTTCCATATGTCCACATCCTCCTCATTTCACATAGGAATTCTTGAAGGACTCCTCTTGACTCCACACTCTTCCACACTTCTCCACATGCCTTCTACACGCTTGGCATGTGACCTCTCATATATTATTGGAACACATGGACATGAGACCCACCTCTTTATATGACTCACTCTTCCTATTTTCTAAAAAACCCCATAATATCCCATATACAAATAACTCTCACCCCATACCAAGGTATTTATCATTCATACATATGGTATTTACAATGATCCATTCCACTCATCCTCTCAATTCCATACAATATCTTAGAAAATAGAAATAAGTGAGAGCCGCTAGATACTCAAACTCTTATCAAACATAGAGAAAAACAATACCAATGCCAAATAAAACATATCAGTTTTTGGCGTCACATCTTCCCCCCCCCAACAGATCCTTTCTAGTGACAGAGAGGGTCTGTTGGCCCTCAAGGTCGTCGAGCATAGAAGAATTTAAGGCGATACTCATTGGTGCATCCGAGTATCACCATGCTGTCAACATCCTCAAGCTAATAGGTTCCATTGGTGAACTTCTTCTTGACTCGATATGGTCCCTCCCATCGGCCGATAAACTTTTTGTCTAGCCGCTTGTCCAAATGGCTATCAATTCTCATGACCAAATCTCCTTTTGCAATATCTTTCTTCTTGCATAATTTGGTGTCAAAACGGGCCATGCGCCTTTTTGGAGAAGCTTCCAAGTATCGTAAGGCCTATAATCTACATTCATCCAAGGCTTCTAGTTGTACCAAGCCTTGAGCATAGGCATCCTCCTATCCTTGTACTCTTGCAACAGCAGTGCGAAAACTATGTATCTCCATTCCATAGTGTATCATATGCCTTGCTCAGATCCAAAGGATACATTCCATACACAGGTATGCTAACTTTACAATTATTCGGCTTGAGAAGACGCTTACTATATAGATAGGGCTCCAGTAATGCAAGTGTGCGCTAGTTGAGGTGTTTGAATTCATTTCCTGATCTTGTACGAGCCTCTTTGATTGTGTATTGATGCGTCACATATTGCAGGAGAACTTGACAGTGAAGATGCAATCACCTGTATTCCAGGCCTCCCTCCCGTATTGCGTGCGGAAGACTTTCCTAAATGGGTTCTTGTGAAAGACACGTCTGTGTTTGTTCATCAACTGTTGTCTCGGGTTTCTGCGAACATAAAAGCTGCAGACACAATACTGGTACATTCCTTCTATGATCTCGAGAGCAATGTCGTAGATGCTCTTCGACAGTAACTTCGCATCTACACAGTGGGGCCTCTTCTCCCCCTTGACCTCAACGTCCGTAGACAAGGAATATTTCAGGAGGATGAGGCGTATTTAGAGTGGCTCAATGCCCGTGATCCCGCTTCTGTTCTGTATATATCTTTTGGCACCACTGGATCTTGGTCTGATTCTGAACTCAAGGAATTAGCCTTGGGTATAGAAGCTAGCGAGCAGCCCTTTGTTTGGGTCATCCGTCCTACTGCGGGCTCCTCTTTCTCTGTATCAGACATCTTTTCACCGGAAACGAAATATCGCAGTATGGTGATTTCCTGGGCGCCTCAACTTTCTGCTCTACAACATCCCTCTGTGGGCGAATTTTTCACTCACTGTGGCTGGAATTCTGTCATGGAAAGTATATACATGGGGGTCCCAATGATTGGGTGGCCTAAAGTAGCAGACCAAGTGACAAACATGAGGTTGATTTCTGAGGATTGGAAGATCGGTTTAGCTCTGGAGAGGACAAAAGACGATAATCCGGTAACAAAGGCAGCAGTAGAGGGGGCTGTAAGGGCTTTGTTCAGTGGAGAAAAGGAAAGGAAGCAAGGAGAAGAGCTGCAGAGCTGGCCAAGGTAGCTAGAAGGGCTGCTGGAGACGGAGGAAGCTCAAACAAGAATCTATCAGACTTTGTGAAAGATATGACCAGCAGAGCAAGCACACAACTATGAAAATGTATGTGTTTGAAAGAGTTCTTCTAGAACGACGGTAAGAGGTTGGCTAAGTTCTTCCCTGAAAAGGAAGACCCTCTTGGGGTGACTTGCTGGCTCATTCTACAACAAGACAGACAAACACAATTGTGTGCAGCTCATCCTTGAAGGCATGTGGTAGATAGGAGTCGTCCATAGGAGTTGTTGCATCCTAGAGAGTTGGTATTGGTGCCTCACCTCAGCCGATGTGTACACACTTGGGCAGGTTTTGTAGAGGGTTCATACATTCATACATGTTCCTTTTTGGTTGTATATCTAAGTGTACTCTATATAGATTGGAATTGTTTTCTGTTTTTTGAAGTGAGATTGTGGCCTCCTTGGTATTGTCCAGTTGCTTCACCTTGGATATCACTTCTAAGAGTTGAAAGTGGGGGCTCTTGCTTAAAGAGAGTAGGGTGATTCACACTCAGTCACGGGTGCTTGGAAGCAAGTGAAGCCTTGTCGTGAGTGTACAAGTCTTTGGTTAATGAAAATCTACATTTACTTGAAGGTAATGTCATGAGTGAGAAGACCATGATAGATGCTGATTTAAAATACTCTAGTACTACCTCTCCTTATCACATCAAATTGGCTGACAACACTAGGGTAAAGACCTTGGGAGTTGTGAAGAATCTAGAAGTGGATGTATGTGGATTTTTTGTGATGACTACTTTCAGGTGATCCCTACTAAGCCAAATGCACGTGCCTATCCATTGATTTTGGGAAGGCCTTCGCTACACAAGGTGAAGGCTGTTCAAAAGTGGGATACTAGAGAATTGATTTTGCAGGGAAATGATAAGAAGGTACGCTACAACATCAAAAGCCACAAAAAGGAAGTTGTCAAGGAGTCGTCTTCAAAATCAGAGAGTTTGAGCTCTGACTTGACCAATGAAGAAGAAGAGATAGGGTGTAGCTCCGAGGAGACTAGCTCAGAGGGTGAGGGGGAAGGAGTGGCCTTTGGTCTTTGTCTTGGTGCTGATTGGGATGTGAGTTAGGAGGAAACAAGGTGGTGGTACAAGAAGATCCTACAGAGACACTTCATGTGGAGGATGTGGAGCACACTAAACGACGCCAACGCAATGAAGAGCTTCTTGGTGATTCTCTATCAGGTAGTGAGAAGCTCCAGGACTTGGATATGTTAGATGATTTCCCATATCTCTTTGCAACAAGCTATTCACAGGTTCAACCGGTCTCTCTTGTGGTGCACCAAATTGAGTTGAAGCCAAAAAGCAAGCCAGTTGTGCAACGCTTAAGGCGATTGGGGGTGATTCAAGCTGAGGCACTAAAGAAAGAGGTAACACAACTACTTGAGGTGGGATTCGTCTTTCCTATTGATGATTCAGAATGGATATCTCCTGTAGTTGTCACACCAAAGAAAGGAAATAAGTGGCGGGTTTGTGTGGACTTTCGTCCTTTGAATGCATGCACTAAGAGGGATCATTTTCCTTTGCCATTCCAAGATGAAATACTAGACCAAGTAGCAGGGCATGAGATGTATTTTGTATGTGATGGGTATTCTGGGTACTTTCAAATACACATTCGAGAGGAAGTTTAAAGGAAGACGTCATTTGCCACACCTTGGGGAGTTTTTGATTATAGAGTAATGCCTTTTGGGTTGACCAATGCACCAGCTACATTTCAAAGGTTCATGAGTCAAGTCCTTGAGCCTTACTTGGGAAAGTTCATAAGGGTGTTTTTGGATGATTTCTGCATTTATTCTCGGTGCATAGATCACATGGAGAAATACAATGGGTAAATGCAATGGTTTAGAACAACTCTTCTCCCTGCAAGATTTGCCTGTAGACCTCTGAACCTGTCTTTTTTTTTTTTGAATCTGTCTAGAAACCATTTGCATCTATCTTTTAACTTTAAAGCCCATACGAATACCCAACAGCCTAAAGATTTGACCATGTGGAATTATTTTGCGTCCCATCTGTTCCAAAAGCTTTTGAAAGCCACTTGTGAGCAGGGCATAACCTATTTTTGTGTGGTTTATTTTAGAACCAGATGCCATATAAAATATGTCCATACAAACCATAGCCCTTTGAATGTCTGCATCTGTATTTTTAATAGTGAGAGTGGTGTCATTTGCTGATTCACTAGATGTTTTCCTAATGCTTTGGGATGGCTAATAAAAGACCAAGTGGCAAGTGGTGAAATTAGAGGTATTGAGCTCCCCGACTTTTGCCTTCTTGTTCCTCTTTGCTTTGCTAGCTTCTTCCTCTTTAGATTCATCATCCGAGTGTCAAAGTTTGATGCATCACTATCATCCTCCTCTGCATTGGAGTCATCTTCTGTGTCTAAATATGTGTTTGAATCAGATGCTTATTTCTTCTTTCCTTTCTTTGACTTTGATTTAAAACCAAGTCTTCTCTTTGCTCTTTGAGCTGCTTCAACCATGTTATTGAAGTCATTTGCTCCTCCCAATTGATCTCTCCTTGCTACTGTAGTTCTCAATTGCTTGGTTAGTCCTTTGCAATAGAAGTCACTAAGTTGTTTATCTGTAGGCCTTTGTGGGGTAGCTAGCCTCTGATTCAGATTCCTGAATTTCTGTGCATAGTCCTCCACCAATAGACTTTTTTGTTTTATATTGTGAAGCTTCTTTAGAATTTCTTCTGGTGTTTTTTCTTGTTTAAATCTACTTAGGAATGAGACTTCAAGGCATCATAATCTGTAAAATTTGCAAGACCATATTGCATAAACCAAGTCATTGCCTTACCTTCAAAAGTAGCCGCAAATTGCTCTTTCTTTATTGCATCAGGTAGAGCTCCAAATCCGCTAGCTGTCCAACAAGTCTTGAGTTGTCCGATATGACTATATGTATCTTGTCCTTTCTTTTCTTCAAACTTTGTTGCTTTGACTAAGGGGTTTTGCATTTTGATAGCTTGTGAATAGGTGCCTTCTTTTTCGGCTGAGGTGGCAAGGGATTAAAGTCTTTGGGCTACAATGAATAAGCATGTAGCTAGATGTGTTCCCACTGTGGTTCTGAGGAATGTCTCATCAGGTGTTGAAATAGGAAACACCTCAAGTTCAGCTATAGCTTCTTGAATTTTTGAGCTGTGAACTGAACTTGTTGAGGAACTCTCCCCACTTGGGATACAGTCAAGATCGTGGAAGATGTTGTCAAGATCTTGATCAGTATGACTGTCACCCATAGCTTTAGCTCTATTCCTTGTGAAGTAGATGCCTTTGATTTGGTTTGGTGACGGTGGGCCTTCATTTGCTTCCGACATTCACTGGGAGTGCCTCCATGAACCATATAGAATAAGTTGGAATGACTTTGCCTTCCATCAGTTGTTCCAATGCTCGTGCTATTTGCAGATGATAATCAAATTGTTGTTGTATTGCCTTTATAGTGATTGTTGGTGCTGATGTTCACCAATCTTCCTAAATTCACGTCTTTTTCTTGTTTAGAGCTTGTGCTATGTTGTCAGTGACTATTGTCTAGTCAGATTTTGTTCTGCCTGGTTGTAGCTTATTGCTTGAGATTCTTGTCAGTACATTCCTTAACACCTTCACAGCTATTTCAGCTTATCCATCTTGCTTTAGATATGTTGCAGCAAGATTCTTCAGCTTCGTGCTTGTTTCTTTCAATAGCTTGGAGTCTTTTCTCATCTTTTGTTAGTGCCGACAGCTATCTAATTGCTTGTCCAAGCATTGTCAAATTGCTCTATCATGTTCTTTTCTTGTTGATTATTGCCTCGTCCACTTCTTGGGCCGTGTTGCTCTTTGGCATGTTTGTGACTCTCTGTGAAGTAGAAGAAAGTCGTATTGTTTTTTCTCTTTTTTGGACTTGAGTTGTTGTTGTAGTATCAGTTGTCATGGACAATCCACTTTGCTTAGTACAATAACAACATTTGTACTATCAGTTTTTGGGAACACATTTGTGGCCTAGAGGGTAGGAAAAGATGAGATAAAAGAGAAATTTACCATTATTATCAGGTTCAAAGTGTGAGGGGTTGTTCTATAAGAGTCCCTGAGCACAAAACCATCTTGAAATAAGCCATGCACATACTGAATTAATTGTGAGTGGTCACTCAGGCATGCAAGTCCAACTTGGGAGACAATACAGGTAGTAGCCAAGCACAAAGAAAAGATTGAGTACATTTCATTTATGTAACATCTATCAAGAGCTACGAGAGAATCATGAAAAGTGATTCACTTAATCCATTTGAGATCTCAAAGGATACATTTTGTGCAACCCCGTGATGACTTAGGGTAAGCACGATATGATGTGTTTGTTGGAACACTGAAAGGAAAGAGTAGAGTGGACACAAAATCAGAATACTTGCTTATAGAATGAAGAAGAAAGAGGTCCTTAAGTAGGCACCTCATACAAGGTCACTGACATCACTGATGACCTCAAAGCTCCACAATCATCTCCTCAATCTGCTCCTAGATTCACTCAATCATCCTATGTGGCTTTTCCACCACCTAACTGTGCTTGTGGGCACCTAACTGTGCCTCTAGCACTCACACATAGAAACATAAGGTGTGCCTGAGGCATACACCTTGAGATATCCCAACAAACCCCCCCTCAAGGAAATGCCTCAGGCTATGTCAAGGATACATCTAGTCTCATAGTTTCTCATGCCATCTCATGGTGGTCAAGGATAAATCTATGGCTAGGTTCTCATGCTAGCAAGGGTTCCCTTGGGTGTAAGGTAAACAGAAAGGGATACAAAAAGACCTTCCAATGGTTATCTCCCCTGCATGTACATGCACACAATGTCTGCAGGAGGTACCATGGAACAAAACATACACATGGCCTACATCATAAGGTGACCAGAGGTGTTTACAAAACACAATAGTTTATTTTCATTCATTTTGGAGGACTATCCAGGCTGAGTACCTTGACATAAAAAGAGAGATCTGGAGCATACATAGAGATGATTTAAATTGCATAATCTTCATGGGATGCCTCATCTTGTGGAGGCTCATTCACTGTAAGTAGATTTGCATTTTCTGTCTTTGCTTTGGCTCTGCAAAACTTCTCACTATGGTTGTTTTTGCCACAGTGCTTGCATGGATTAACTTTGAAGCAGTCCTTTGAAAAGTGATTTGTCTTTCCACAGTGATTGCAAGGAGTATACTTGCCCTTCTGGAATTTCATAACATAAGCAGTGTCATTGCCTTTCCTTAGCTCCATATGCCTTTCTTCTTCTTGAAGAGCTGAGATAATGCCTTCAAGGTTAGGATTGGGAAGATTCTTCAAAGTGCTAACAATGTGATCAAAACTTTCAGGCATACTCTTAAGTAACACTGCCATAGCATCATCAGGGGTGATAGGAGAGTTGATAGAAGCTAATTGAGTCATAAGACTCCGCATATAGTTGACATGAGCAGCTAAAGTAGTATCACTTGCCATCTTTAATTCAAAGAAAGAGATTTTAAGTGATAGTTTAGATATGTAAGTGCTTGCACCAAAAATCAAGTCTAGTTTTTGCCAAGCTTCCGAAGGAGACTCCAAGTCAGAGATATGATGTATGTAATCATCACCCAAAGCTAAAGCAATAATACCATATGCTTTTTCTTCTCTTGCTGGATCCCTTGCCGGTCGTGTCAGTGTTGAAGATTGTCCAGCATTGGAGGCCGTAGAAGAAGCGGTAGGAGTAGGTTTGACAAGTCCCCATAAGTTCTCCCGCATCAATGCAAATTTCACCTTCATTTGCCATGTATGGAAGCCCTTTCCATTGAACTTCTCAAGATTATATAAGGTAGCCATGAGAGGGTCTAACCCAGATATTGGGCAGTGTCTATCTCTCTTACAAGGCAAAAATAACTGAAATACTTCCAAAGTATGAGCACTTGATGTAGCAAATAGTAGTGACTAGATTTCAAACAATGATGCTTCTTTTTACATGCTTCATAGAAGTGAATGAAATAAACACTTTCCAATCACAACCAGGTCTAGCAAGTCAAAACAAAACTGAAGCAACACTTGTAGTGAAGTTATTGAAAACTTCAAAAGACCAGAAATGCTAGACTAGCATTTTATGTAGCATCATTTTCAAAAGCATGTCAAAACTGTCAAAACTAGAGAGTTGAACTTGGAGGGCTCATAGCACACTCTTCAAAGCAAAAGAAAGGGGGCTTTCTGAGGCAAAAGAAAGCTGGTATACCACAGTAGATCCTTTGGGAAGAAGAGGCGAAAATATGCGTCAGGTCGCCTTCACCTTCTTGAACAAAGTCGAGTGGTTTTTCTCTATTTTCTCCTTCAATATGCAGCCATTGCTGCTCAGATTTCAGCACAAGGTAGCTCTAGGTATGGAGAAGCTTGCCCTGAAAGGAATTAGACAAAGACGGAGCAGGCGCAGAGAAAACGCAGGAAGAAGAATCGCAGACTTTCGTACAATGGCGACCAGCAGAGCATGTAGTTCTTCAATTGCTTGCAGCCCGAAATTCGCCCCAACAAGAGGGATCTCCAGCAGGAAGGGCGTGGGAAATGGGTGAGAATCGGAGGAGAACAAGCTCAAGCAAATTTTTGGAAGAAGAGGGAGAGATGGTGAAGAGAAGAAGAAGAGGAAGAAGATGATGATGTGGCAGAAATGGGCTCAAGGGGGATCAAATGGCTCTGATACCATGTTGGAACACTGAAAGGAAAGAGTAGAGTGGACACAAAATCAGAATACTTGCTTATAGAATGAAGAAGAAAGAGGTCCTTAAGTAGGCACCTCATACAAGGTCACTGACATCACTGATGACCTCAAAGCTCCACAATCATCTCCTCAATCTGCTCCTAGATTCACTCAATCATCCTATGTGGCTTTTCCACCACCTAATTGTGCTTGTGGGCACCTAACTATGCCTCTAGCACTCACACATAGAAACATAAGGTGTGCCTGAGGCATACACCTTGAGATATCCCAACAGTGTTTATTGGTCTAAAAGTCTATGATGCTCACTTCTATTAAGGGGAACATTTGCAATGACAAGATAGATGAGATTTAAGGAGTCCAAATTGACGCATTATTTTTGGAGATCTCTCTATGACAACTTTGGCACAAAGCTAAAATTTTCTAGCTCTTTATTATTGAACATCATACTATTACCAGCTCATGTTATCTTATGACTAGCAGACCATATGGGAGAATTTACTTGAAATAGTACACACTTTTTGTCAAGTCACTTAATCATCCAGCTTTGGAAACAACCTAACCTCACATTAGGCAACCAATAGGAAGTAGTTTCAAGTCACTCCTTACAGAAAACTATTTATGAGGTTGACCTAGCTTGTAGAAAGAAGCATATCATAGTTGCCAACTACAAGAAGGGAGATCAGGTCACCTGCAGATAAAGAACAAACAATCTAGCATGTCCACAATGATGTCTTAACTCCCAAGTGTCTCACATGAGGTTTAGACTGCTCCCCCCTCATCCAAATCATAAACAAGGTACCCACCCAAATTTTAGCTCTGCAAATGGAATTTTGTAGTGTGGATGAAGCCTTCCAACAAGTTTAGTTGTATTAGAAAGGAGTAGCTTGAGACTATGAACAAGCAAAGCCACTCAAGCCAAGCAACTTCTGAGACATGTCCAGCAAGAGACCAAGGGTAAACATCACCAGTTCCAGTGAATTTCATGAGGCAACCAGAACTAATGAGGATTTGTTCAAGGATTTACCTCAAAGCCTTGGCTTCACATGAAGAGGCCATGGAGCTTGTATGATCATCATTTCAAGTTAAGGAAAGGGAATGTCATGTGAGAGAAACTCACCGCGCATGTGATGCAAAAAGTGGAAGCAATACTTAAGTAAGAACTGCAAAAAGCGGAAGCAGTTGTTAACGTGAGAGAGAGTAGAAGAGAGAACGTAGATCTATATAAAGATAGACCAAACAGGGTAAAAATGAATCTCCACCAAAAGTAAAACCCACCTCTACTAGATGTTAGTAGTTTTTTGTTCTAGCCACACAAAATCTATTTAGAATACTATAAAGTTTTACCCTCACTACCTTTCCAATACTTGTTTAATGGCGGGATAGAGTTAGGTTACCCTAGCTACATTCACAAACTTCATAACATGATAGACTCTAGATTGATTGCAATGTGATAGCATAAGCTTCTGAATAAATATAAAGATGAAGAGGAGAAGATTGAAGATAAGGAGAGAGAGCATAGCCAGAGAGCACACCACAAATGACTAACTATATGCTATATTAGTTGAAAAGAATGAATATATGCAAATCCCTTTTGGGTTATGGTTAGGGATCTCAACCCTTGTGTTTTATTAGTACTCTTTGTGTTAGTGCTATGCACATATGATAACATGATGTTGAGATGAATCCTCAACATCTTCCCTTAAGATCAACATCATGAAGTAGGCCTTCCCTCAAGATGATGATCATGGGGAATTGAAGAAACATTCCATCACACTCCTTTAATGGGAATGCCATTCCTCTTAGTCAAACCAAGAGCTTGTCGATGTTTGTTGTGAAAATCTCTTTCCATCAATGTGCTTTGTCTAGAGTGATATGTTGGATTCTTGGCTAATGCTTGAATCAATTGATTATCACAATATTTTGTTGTTGGCTTTGACTCCTCAAAGTAATTTGCTTCTAATAATAAACATTTAAGCCATCTAGCCTCACATGCGCCTGTTGTGAGTGCCCTATATTCTACTTCTATTGAGACAAAGGAATAGTTGGTTGCTTGTTTGACAACCATGATATAGCACCTTGACCAAGCAAAAATGCATATCCTTGTGTGGATCTCTTGCATAGTCATTGTCATAGTATCCATGCAACCTTGAATGACTTCCTCTATATTCCATTCCAAATTGTCTTGTACATGTGATGTACCACAAGACTCTCTTGGTTGTATTCCAATGAGACTACTTTGAATTTGCCATAGATTGTGCAAGTGTTCCCAGTTAACTCACAATGCAAAGCACTTGACTAACTTTAACTGGAAGCAATGACATTTTGAATAACAACACACAGACGAAAACAGAGTGGATAACTCCAAAGAAAGACATAATTCAAGACATTCAAAGGTATAGGAGAGCTGAACACAAAAGTATCTCCTCTTGATATTTTCTTGAACAACAATTGAGATCAGCTTGAGCCAAAAACATACTAATACCTCAGTCAGACTGCAGTTTGATAACAGTCGGCTACAGAAATCATTATAGAGACAAAATCCAATAGAGTTCTTGGAGACATTTATAACCGTTTTTTAGTTACAAGCTATATTGTATTTCTGGAGGTAGTGGCTTAGTGGGGTGGTGGAGTTACCCCTAAAGAACAAGTGAACTTATTGTATAAGCAATATATGGCCTTGTGATAGTTAGAGATCCGATGAGCTACCAATAGTACTTGTCATTGACTGTAGGCTTTTCTAGATCTTTGTAAGTTTCAAACTCTACTCCATGGGAGTGGTTGCAATCTTGCAATTCACCATATGAAACTTCTTTAGGAGACTATCCACATATTTTTCTTGCCTCATGAAGGTGCCATCTGAGTCTCTCTAGAACTTTATACCAAGAAAATAGTGCATAAGTCCAAGATCTTTCATGTCAAACTCTATAGATAAGTCTTGTTTCAGCTTGTTGATGAAGCTCTCATTGCTTCTTGTCATAGTCAAACTAGAAAATAATGCATAAGTCCAAGATCTTTCATGTCAAACTCTACAGATAAGTCTTGTTTCAGCTTGTTGATGAAGCTCTCATTGCTTCTTATCCACAATCAGATCATTAACATACAAAAGTGCAATAGTAAAGTCTTCTCCTTGAACTTTATAGTAGAGTGTATGATCTGCATTGGACTTTATGTATCCCAGATTAGCAAAATACTCGTGATCCTTGACCCTAGACCCTTGCCCCTACATCCTAGATCTAGGACCTAGATCTTATCCTAAACCCTAGACCCTAGATCCTAAACCCTAGCTAAACCCTAAACTACAATTGATAATTTACAAACTATCTTGATTCGTGCAACAACATCTTGCACATTTTGTTTGATCCAATGATATGCATAGTGATCTTTCTTGTCCCACTTTGCCTGTGCAAGGACAATGGCAAGATCTACTGCAGGTGTGGCGCGGGTGTGGACATGGTGTAGACTCTTTTACTTGTGCTCTAGGAATGGCGGGAGCTATTGTGGGTTCACTAGATGATCTAGGTGTAGAATCATCCACACAATTCCATTTATCTTGAAGTATGAGAATGGTCTCCATGCAATACTTCCAAGTACCATAGTTGGAGTTGTCTAACTTAGCATATGCTTCCAAATCAAGGTTGCTAGTGCTAGGCATGATGCAAAATAGTACTCAAAGTGCATGTGGAAAAATGCAGTCTATATCAATAGTAATCTGAATTGCTTGTGAAGATAGAACTGCAATATATATCCAATCTATTATAAGGCTTATGTGGCAAATGACGCCGGGGTAGACTTTGGGTCCTTTATTGGAATAATTTTTTTCCATTTTTACCTTGCATAATGTTTTTACAGTAATTAGAATAGTTACTTAAACTTGCAACATAATTTTGTCATTGCATCACAATAGAATTCTCATTGAATTTTTTTAAGAGTGCATTATGCTTGCATAATATAATTATTGTCACAAACCAATAGAAATTAAGTAGGATGAGTATAATAATAATTTTTTAAACTTTCCAAGATCAAATATATGAAAACATAGTAAATTGCCATGTCGCTTTAATTTCAATATTTCAAAGAGTTTTCATAGTCAATGTAGTTGTCACAATACTCCAAATTCAATCTTAACATACAACATTGTCAACCAATGACTATAACATTTTTCATCTCTCTTTTAGGTGGTGTAGCTTTAGATTCTTCATGATTTGATTTCCCAGGCGCATTTGTACGTTGAACATGAGTTGTTATGGTTGACTTAAAACTAGCATATTTTGGGTTTTCTCGAACAAACTTCTTCACTGTAACAAAAAACAAAAGTAATTAATTAATCACAACTTTTTCAATTGAAAATCCAAAAGATGCAAAAAATAAATTTACCTTGAGCATATGCTTCTTGTGCTACTTCTTGGATACAATGCTTCAACGAATGTCTTGGGGTTTTCTTAATAGGTGAATTCTTCAAAAGATTTTCTTTTGGAGGCCTACTAGGACTACCAACCACAAAGGGAGTTGATCGTGGACTAAGGGGCGATGATCTTTTGTTTGCATATGAACAAGCAGAGGCGGCAGGTATACCTAAGCAAATGAAATTTCAAGAAAATTAAAGTTGCCGTTATGTAAAAAGAGTGGAATGATGTGCACAGTTAAAACAAAATTAAACAAATTCAATAAAATATTTCATTTTCTACGTTGTTTATGCAAAGGTTCGATGATTGTAACTGTCAATGTCGCATCAATAACAAGGGTGGCATCACGGATAAACAAAAGGGTTTTCGAGAGTTCACTGAGATCGCTTGGCCCTGGACGGCTAGGAAAGTTTCTTAGTGTGCCCATGTCTTCGACGAAATCAACCTGTATAATCCTCAATTTTCCCTTGATACTCGTCGCCATTTGCTCTGTAATCATTCTTCCATTTTTAGGCATGACAGCTCTGATGATGGATATCACAACATGACTGATGTGTTTTGGAAAACCAGAGTGGCGCAATAGAGGACCACGAACTATCAAATTCACACATAAAAGCTAAAACAACATATCGAGTTTGGCCAAAAAGAAATGTATGCATCCATCTAGCTCTACTTAATAGTGAAGCCTTAGTAGAGAAGACTATGCAGGACTAGTAACTGGGTGGTCGCTGGTTCGCATGATAGGTGAATCCGAATCGTGATGATTTGAGGTGAGTAGAAAAAGAGGCCTAACTTCGTTTGTGCAGGAAAAAGCCTGAGAAGATTATAAAGGTGGACGGCTGTGGGCGTACGATTGTGGGAAGGTAGCGAGGAAATTGGAAAATATATCTGTGTTGAGCAAGTGCAGCAAAGAAAAACAAGCGAGCTACCATATAAAGGACCAACTAGCCGCAGAAAAGAAAAAGCTTCACTTATTCGATCACTGAACAAGATGTGAGAGACCCAAAACCGTGCAGCTCGCATGCATTTATCGTGGAATGAAGCACTCGCTTTGACAACGTGCTCGATGCGTTCAGTAGCGGGATGTTTTGTGATAACTGGAGTGGAAGGAGAATCCACCACATCAAGACAAACTTTAGCCAAACCTGTAATGAAACATACCGAAATATCAGAACGAAAATGAAGTAATGAAAGATGTTCGGATAGAAAATGAGTAAAACCAAGACAGACTCAAGGAAAACCTTTCGCAAAAGCACCACTATCCGTTTCCATATAGTCTGTAGAGCCTTCCATCTCATGATTTCTGAATACCAACAGACAGAGCACACTATAAGCTACTGCCTCATTCACTTGTCCCCGTTTATATAAGCGCATAGCTTAAATTTTTCATAACAAGGAGTCCATGATAGCAACAGGCACAAAACGTTTGCATGTTGGAGCAATTGCAGCACGCACTGGTGCGACGCCGAATCGTTGAATATTCACGAAGAAGATGACAAATATGTGCCGCAACCATTCCCACCATTGAAAGCTCTGAATTTTTGAACTCCGCGCATTTAAACACTAACCTTCTGTTGCCTTCCTCGCGCAGTGAAATAGAGATAGACCATCGCAGAAGAATGAACCCGCAAACTTGGGGAACTGGAGTACACAGAATAAGATGCCAAACCTGTTGAATGACCTCGAGAGCTAGAGCATCGAAGAAGGACAATTGAATGCAGACCTGGAGCATCGAAGAAGGAAGCATCGCGATACATGCATTGTGCAGACTTGGGGAGTAAACCATCTCAGAAGAACATCTCGAAAATGATGCTCATGCAATACATTAAGGTGCAAAGTCTCCTCATGAACTACCAGTGCTACACGCGGAGACTTGCCCAATCGCCATAATGCATGCATCAGAGATGCAAAACATGGTCCAATCACGATGACGTACACGTGGAGTGTGGGCCAATTGAAATTATGCATGCATGGCACAAGCAAATCTTTACCAATCACAATTCAATCATTTGTAAAAATTCAAAATTAGGTTGATTTCTGCGTTACGAAATCGTTGCCTACCGGGAGGGGCAGGCCAAAAATAAAATATGTTACTTTTGAAAGGAGAGGAATAATGGTTTCTGAATGTTTGTGTGTGAACACTCAGGTGAGGCCAAAAATGGGCTGAATGTTTGTGTGTGAACACTGAATGTTTTTCTATGAACACTGAATGTAGGAAGCAGGCAGCAGTTTTCGCGTGGGAGGGGGCACTTTGCCCAATGGACAGGCGCGTGTGCTTCAAGACACTATCGTCGAAGGCGCGTACGTCATGGCCGTTATCACAAGCTTTCACATTGCTTTTTAAATTCATCTTGCTACGTTTCTTGCATCCTTGAGCCTAATTCCATTCCATGGCTCTCCCCGTTCTTGGATACGCAGCCCATGACAACTCCGGTCACCTCTCACCCTTCTCCTTCACTCGTAGGTACTTATCTTCATCTCCTCTTTCGTCCTACCTTTCCATTTTCTATGTTTTCCGTACCGTTCTACTCAATTCTTGTCCCCTTCCAGAGCTACTGGACCTAACGATGTCACCTTCAAAGTCACTCACTGCGGTATCTGTCACTCCGATTTGCACCAGATCCGTAACGAATGGAAAGGCTCCCGGTATCCCATGGTTCCTGGGTGAGTCTCGTCTTCATCTCGCTCCAGGCTTCTCTCCAATCTCCTCCAGCTCATGATACGCCCACTACGGTGCTGTTTCCCCAGTAATTGATAGCTTGTAATTTTGAAAGGGACAAGCGTAAATCGCCCCTTCGATCTTGAGACACGATCACACGAGCTCCTTTTTAGTCAAGGCTTTACTGTTTCTCAAATTCTCAACACCTTTGTATTTTTAAGCGTTTTATACTAAAATAGAATTGGGCTCTGTCTCGCAGGCACGAGGTAGTGGGTATTGTCACCGAAGTTGGATCCAATGTCAGCCGTTTCAAGGCTGGAGATCATGTGGGTGTAGGATGTATGGTTAACTCCTGTGGGCAGTGCGATTCCTGTGAAAAAAAGACGGAGCAGTTCTGTGGAAAAACTACTTGGACTTACAACAGTGTAGACGTGGACGGAACTCCGACCTACGGTGGCTACTCCACCTTAATGGTAACAGATCAAAGGTGAGATCCTCGTGGAGGCTTACACCGTATCATTGCTGCGCTTTTTATCAAAGGGACGTTCGTCGCATGGTAAGAATGGCGCCCTTCCTACTCTGAGGTTGTGTTCCACTGGCAGGTTCGTTCTTCGCATCCCCGATACGCTGCCTTTGGATGCGGCTGCACCCTTGCTATGTGCCGGAGTTACTGTGTATAGCCCAATGCAGTACTTTGGAATGACAGAAAGTGGCAAGCACTTCGGAGTGGTCGGCCTGGGAGGGCTGGGGCACATGGCGGTGAAATTCGCCAAAGCGTTTGGCATGGAAGTGACGGTCATCAGTACGTCGCCAAAGAAAGAAAAAGAAGCCAAGGAGGTTTTGGGAGCTGACAATTTTCTAGTGAGCAAAGACGAGAGTGCAATGAAAGTGAGTTTCTGTACTGCTCATTCAGAACTGGCAAGCATCCAACTATATTGAAGTTGGATGTCTTTCACCTGAGCGTCGGTATCCTTTTGTTTCTCCACTTCAAGAACTTAAGGGAAATGTTGCTTTGATGCGATTGCAGAAAGCCTCCAAAACTATTGACTACATCATCGACACGGTGTCTGCGCCTCATGAGCTGACGCCACTGTTGCATCTGCTCAAAGTTAACGGCAAGCTGGTTCTCGTCGGAGTTCCCGAAAGACCTTATGAGCTAAGCCCCGGTTCTGTTATATTTGGTGAGTTTACGAATCACAACTGCGGCATGAACTGAGTCGTTGGGTCTTCATGGGAACTTCTGAACTAGTGGCATCTTTTTGTGAACGCAGGACGGCGCTTTGTGGGAGGCAGCTTAATCGGTGGGATAGAAGAGACGCAAGATATGCTCGACTTCTGCGGAAAGCACAACATCACTTCCGTCATAGAGAAAATACCGGTCGAGTATTTGAATACAGCGATGGAG
This sequence comes from Dipteris shenzhenensis, assembly GCF_047967505.1. NCBI lineage: Eukaryota > Viridiplantae > Streptophyta > Polypodiopsida > Gleicheniales > Dipteridaceae > Dipteris > Dipteris shenzhenensis. Next base: position 36,794,577 of record NC_141623.1, on the reverse strand, counting down.
AGGCTCACCAAGTCGGACGTCAAATATAGATTTGTAATCGACATAGCCGAATCTCTTAAAGCGTAGATGAGCTCCATCACTCAAATTCTCTTATTATTACATGCCCAATCGTTGGACAATTAGATATTGTATTTAATGGACTGTCAAACCCTAAAAGATGTCTGCGTAGTTAGACAATAGATATTGTTTTAATGGACTCTCAACCTAAAAGATGCGTACGTTTTCATCTTAAATGCATTTGGATTTGGACTCTAAAGTCTTCTTGTAAAGCTACAATTAGAAACTTTCAAGTCTTCTTGTAAAGTATTTTTGTGCTGAGGTTATAAGGGTTACTTCACACGCTGCGTAAATGTGCCGCTGGAGTGAAGTAGTGGATTTGTTCACATGTAGTAATGTAGAAATTGTTGCAAATAATTTAAAGTAGATATGCAATAGGTGCAGAGAGCTCTGTGATTGTGAGCAGGCCATTTTCTATTGCCTTACCCATCCATTTCAAAGCATTAAAGGTGTCTTCAGGCCCTTGTCACCTCCATGTGCCACATTCCTATTCGCACGAGAGGAAATTGCACTCTAGCTAGAGTGAACATCAATGGCGCTCTAGTTGTGCCTCGAAATCTAAGAAAAGTTCAAAACTCAACTATGGTGTTGCTTTTTTGACCTCGTGTGCTCTCATTGCCAATTGGCAAACTAGACCCTATTGTGCAAAAATTAAGGGCTATGCTTGCAAAGTTGGCAATAGCCACCTTGGTTGCAAATTTATACATATACATGGGAGCCCTCTACATTGGCATGCCTATGGTTACTTTGCAATCACTCTCATCGCTGAGCCTTGAAGAATCGCTGAAACTCTCCGATCCTATGTCTCATCATCCCCAAGGAAGGTTGAATCAAATAGAAACTTGTCATTTTTCATTCCTTGTAATGCTCACATTCATAGGCCACTATGTTAATTGCACAAGAAACCAAAACTTCAAATCTTCTAAAGCACCCAATTCAAAGTTGTTAGAAGTGCTAGATTTTGAGGCATCCTCTAGTGATAGACACCCCTTACTTAGCCTTACTTATTTGCTGATGAGGGGTCCAATGGTGTGTCATGTGTGATAGAATCTACATGCCTCTTAGATTTCTTTGTAGTCATAGCAATGTGACAATCAAGGATGTTTCTCCCTCCCAAGTGAGTAGTCACCCCCTTTAGTTTCTGTAATACCCATCAAATAGGGGTCATATAGTTTCTCCAAGACCTTCCCTCGTGGACCCCTCTTTACTTGGAGGAGTCTTGGGATGAACTAGTAACATGTTATTTATATCCCTAATGGTCCATGATTATTGTAAACTGGGTTTTGTTAATTGTCTAATTGATGACCAGCCCAATGTTGAAATTGTTGTGTTTCCCAAGCAGTTAATTAGTTTAGTTGTTTAATTTCCAAGTTGGTTTGAGTCATGCATGGGCTAGATTGGAATTAATGTGATTGTCTTAAACCAACACAATAGTTGGAATAGCAATATATCATTGAGACGGTTCAGGTCAAAAACACCATTTATGTGACTGTCCTAAATCAACCCTATGGTTGAAATTCATAACAAGACAAAGCACCCATAGACGTGTACACAGACGTGCTTCATGAACTAAATAAAAAACTTACGGGCGCGTCTATTTGCGCATCTGGAGATCCGCATCTAATTGTGCGTCTATATATCAGACTCACGTGCATATAGACGCGCAGTTAGATGCATAAATAGACGCGCTTATAAACGTGTTTATAGACGCACATATAGACGCAAGTCGAACAGACAGACGCGAATATAAACGCGTTTTTAAACGCACTGATAGACGTGCTTTTTTTATTTTTTAATTTTACAGAATACTGTGTATGTTGTGTATGCTATATAGTTACAAGAATCCCATATCCACATTTTGCAATTCAATTCTTACAGCCAAACGCATTTTAATTATAATTCCAAATAAAATATTACAACTCCAAAATACAATAAAATTGAAAGCTCAAAAAGTGCTTGTATATACATATAGCACGAAGCTAAGCCACGTCATGTGGCTTCAAGTACAAAAAATAAGGAAGCTAAGCCACGTCATGTGGCTTCAAGTACAAAAAATAAGAGGAGTCTATATATAAGAGGCACGAAGCCAAGCCAGTGGCTTTAAGTACAAAAAAGAGTAGCTAGCACTACTTCTATGGCTAATCCTCGCTGCCTTCCACGCTCCCTTCTGCGCTCCCTTCTGCACTCCCTTCTGTGCCTCCTTCCTCGTCTTCCTCGTCGTCTTGTGCATGGGCCTGTAAACAAGGGACAACATATATCAATGTATGAAAAATCAAATCTTTACTTATAATTTTGGCATTATATAATTACTTTTAAATACCTGGGGGGCCGCTCCAGTAGCTCGGGTATACTGCTCCTCAGTAATCAACCCGTCATCATAGAAGTGCCTCCATGTATCTCCTCTACGATGGTGGCGGTGGTAGGCTGTCTCCACTGGAGTAGGGTATCTGCCCACGATCTCAAGCTGCATGACTGCGACACACTTTGTGGAGGGATTAGTACAAAGAAACAACCAACCTCCTAATAAACTACATAAGCAATATAATTTGAGATCGATACTTACAAATTGGGCCTCCCATGATTCAACACCCCCTGCTCCAAAATGCGCGCTTCCATATTCCTCCATCTGGATCCTCCGTGCCTCCATGTGCTGCAGACTGGGGTCCTCCCTTGCTGACTTCATTGCCTTCTTCCACTCACGCTTGTGAGCGGTGTGGGGCGGGCCCCTTGGTGGTTGACCTGCCTCAAGCCTGGCAAGCTCCGCTAGTGCCTACCTCTTAAGCGAAGATCTTTTATTGCTAAGTATCGTAACAATCTTTGACTTCCCCCATTTATCTGTGAACTGGCGATTGGGGGGGTTAGGATACCTAGAGCGAACAGTAGCGAGGGTCTCATCAGCCAACCTCTTTGGGTGGTCTTTATAGTGGATAAAGCAATCTCTGTAATTGTTAGCAATTACAGAGCGCATGAAGGCCATGATGTCCTTCCCCCGCGCATCCATCAAGATGCCTCCTGTCTGAGTGATGTCAATATAAATCGTACCATCACCCAGAGGCATGTCTAAATCATCTGAATCATCATCCTCCTCACCGCCACATGGCCCAAAGCACTGTGCCATGCATCCGCCACTGCTCTCCCTGCTACTACGCCTGCTACCCTGTCGTGTCGAGCTCGTACGCTGGCCACTCGTAGCTGGGGACTGCACGGGACTACGCTGACCACTCGTACCTGGAGAACCGAGTCTCGACGGCTGGGGAGTACATCGACGGCTCGCCGAGACAGAAGGACCTCCTGACGGCATGGGGGAAGGGGCATAAGACGGGATGGCAGAAGGGACATAAGACGGCATGGGGGAAGGGGCATGAGATGGTACGAGGGAAGGGGCATAAGAAGGGGCATAAGATGGCTGTGCTGACTCCGTTGGGGTGATCTCAGGTGGTGTGGGGTGGCTCGGAGTCTGTAGTGCCAACTCTTGGGGAGTGTTAAGAGTACCCGTCATATACCCGTATAACTCCGCAGGACTAGGAGGGTGCCCTAAAAGATTATATAAGTCCTTCCAAATAGATTCCCGGGGATCAGGTGAGCTAGAAGCGCTTCCTGGCCACATGTTAAACTAGAAAAAAGGAAAAAAATCTATTACTGATGAGCTGAGAAGAAAGGGGAAGAAAAGAGAGGCTTACTGTCAGAGCGCATCTATAGACCCGTCTGATTTGCACGTCTATAGACGCGTCTAACAGAGCGTTTAACAGTGCGTTTAACAGTGTGTTTAATAGTGCGTTTAATAATGCGTCTAACAGTGCGTTTAACAGTGCGTCTAACAGTGCGTTTAACAGTGCGTCTAACAAAGCGTCTGTGTGAGCGTCTATTGATGTGTCTGTGTGTGTCTGCAACAAGCCAGACGTGCCTGTAGACGCACTTTTAGACATGCCCTAAGACGCGCCTATAGATGCGCTCCGAGAGACGAGATTTCTAAAAAGTCAAAAAGGACGTTGCGCCCGACACAAAAACGTGACGCTCATACCTAGATCCTGCGTTTTCTGGATACGAGAAAGTACAAAACTGGAGAGAGCAAACTTCTAAACAAGAACAACTTCAAAAAGACTTACTTGGTTTAAGGTATGGAAGGTTCTTCTTTCTTTTCCAAACTTGCTTCTTCTCCTTGTTCGTCCTTCTCTCCTTTAAGCTTGGAAGTAAGTGTAGGTACGGTCCCTTTCTCTTGAGTGAAAGCTTGGAAGTGTGTATGGGAGGCTCTCTCTTAAGCTTTGAATCTATGGAACTACTAATAAAGAAGGAAGGAAGCCACACACAAAGTTTAAGTAATGTAAAGAAAAGCAAAGCGAGCGACGCGCCAAAAAGCAGGTTTAAAAGCCGCGTCTATAGTCGCGTCTATTAGCGCGTCTATAGGTGCATCTATAGTGCTCTTAGACGTGATGTTAGACGCGATTATAGACGCGGCGATAGATGCAACACAGAGTTTAAATTAAACATTCGAAGAAGAGCAAATTTGGTGGGTTGTTTGTTTGTAGGATGTCTCCATCTTCAACAAGTAGCTCCAGTGAGGATGAATCCCTCCGTATCCACCATCGCGAAATGTGGTTGGAGCAAAAAATCAAATGTCTGTGTGATCGATGTCGAGGAAACATGTATCGTGCACGCAGGATTACACTCAATCATATCTCAAAGTATGGAGAATGGGATGTGACCGTAAATAGGATAAGGGTTTGTAAGTTAAGGTTGATTGAGATACCTATGGGTGTTCATATGTTTGAGTTATGATCCCGTTTTGATTTGATACAGGATGCAGTGCCACACCCGCACATGTTACCCTATGCCCGTCGTAAGGAGGCGAAGCGTCAGCGATATGAGGTGGGATCTTCAGGAGGGACCGTTACGGATGCAAGGAGTGATGGTGATAGTAGCCCTCCACCATTACCTCATGAAGCCGTGGAGGAGGAGGTGTTTGATGATATGGTGCGGGATTTATATGTCCATCAAGGGAGGGATAATAGCATGGAGTAGGATGATCTTTTTACCACAGCATCGACTCCACTGTTTGAGGAGTGCACATTCTCTGTTCTACGTGCCTCCCTTGAGTTACTAAACTTGCAAACCATCTATGGATGGAGCAATGCAAGTTTGAATGCATTACTCAAGTAAGCTTTAAAGTTGATTTTGCAAACATGGTAAATTATGCTAGTGGGTCAATTACTCGAATGCTTTTCCTCATTTATGGTCTTCATGTGCAGGCTATTGTGTAAAATGCTTCCAAGGGAGAATTAATTACCGACCTCAAGAGATATGGCAAGGCAACATGTGACCTCTCTTGGAGGATTAGATTACAAGTGCATCCATGCATGTGTCAATGATTGTGTTTTGTTTCGTGGACTACATAAGGATGCAAGAGAGTGTCCTACTTGTGGAGAGGCAAGATATAGAGCAGATCTCAAAACCTTGGACGTGCCTCGTAAGGTATTGCAACATTTTCCCATAATCCCTCGCATCAAACATATGTTCAAGTGCAAATCTATTGCAGAGCTCATGTCATGGCATTCCTCCCATCGATCAACCGATGGCAAGTGGAGAACTCCCGCGAACTCTCCTGCATGGAAGCATATTGAAGACACATGGCCAAGCTTCAAGGAAGAACCTAGGAGCTTGAGACTTGGATTGGGTATGGACGGTGTGAACCCATTTGGTCTCAAAAGCACGTCTTACAATGTATGGCCAGTGGTATTGATGAATTACAATCTTCCACCCTCTATGGCTATTAAGAAAGGACATGTCATGCTGTCCCTTCTAATTCCAGGGAAACATAAAGTCAAAAACCCTGATGTTTATTTGGAGCCTTTGATTGATGAGCTAGAGATACTTTGGAGAGGTATCGAGGTGCATGATGTGAGCAGGCCTCCCTCGTCACGAGACTTCAACTGCAAAGCAGTCTTGATGTGGACGATGCATGACTTCCCAGGCTATGGCAAGTGTTCAAGTAAGCATTGCATTTTTTAATTATGAATAGGCAAAGGACGTGGCACCCTAAACCCACCTTCCACTCTTAATTGCATCTATTGTTCAGGTCTCACTACATCGGGTTACCATGCATGTCCTGTTTGTGGTCCTTCGCTAGTTGCCTCACGGGCAGACGCATTGAATAAGGTCATCTATGAGAATCACCATCGATTTCTCCCACCTGATCATCCTAGATATGTTGCCCCTTGGAATGAAGTCCTCCCACAATCACTCACCACGGGAGATTGGATGAGAATTTGGGACGGTTCCATGACTCCTCCACCACTTGGCATGAGCCGGTAAGGGTTTGTAACTATTGGCTGGAAGATTGGCTATATTGGTTGAAAGTAAAGATTGCATGCTAACACTTTATTTTGTTTAGATACTCCATCTTTTATCGTTTACCATATTGGTCCCACCTCAAGATCAATCACCTACTTGATCCCATGCATATCTTCAAGAATGTGGCATCTACCATTTGGGAGCATTTGAATGGGACACGAGATTTGGCAAGCATAAGGGAGGATCTACGTACCACAGGGAGGATGCGTGAAGCTTGGCCTCAAGAGAGACCAAATGGGCGTGTTTTTTTACCTCGTGCACTGTGGATGTTATCAAAGCTAGAGATGGCGATGGTGAAGCACGCTATTACTACAATTCGTACTCCCATTGGATGCATGAGGTGTTTGAAGGGAGCCTTTACAAAGAGCAAGAAAAGAGGTGTAGAGCAATTATATGGCTTGAAATCTCATGATTGGCACAAGATGCTCCAAGTAAGTATTTTATATGCATAATATCTTTTTCCTTTCAATTTTGTGAGTGAATAACTATAAGCAACTAATCAACCACCTCCTCGCGGGTTCAGTTCATACTACCTACTAGCATTTCACGTAGTGCATCAAAGGACGTGAAAGATTGTATTTACAAGATGGGCGAGCTTGTGAGGTATGTGAGCTCAAAGGAAATAGATCCCACCACGCTTGAGAATGCTCGAGTTATGTCAGTGGAGGTGGTTTCTTTAGTGGAGGAGACATTTCCACGTTCTATTCTCACAAGCCAACTACATCTCATAGTACATTTGGTGGATGAGATTGCTATATGCGGTACTATACATGCACTATGGTTGTTCTTCCTCGAGCACTTCATGAAGACCTTGAAGGGCTTCGTGAGACAAAATGCAAGACCTGAAGGTAGCATGGCCGAGGGTTGGTTGGTACAAGAGTCACTTGTATATATTTCTGAGTTTCTTGTTGATGTGGATAGCTCTCTCCCATGACTATGGAGAGATGATGAAGACCTAAGGATAGCCACAATAATCATCCATGGCTCCATTGGCTCCCTCAAAGCTAGCAATGACACCGCAATGTTGTGTGTTTCTCTTATCATCAATCCGTTGTGTTTGAAAATGCTTGCCCTCACACCATATAGCATTGAACATAGTGCACTACACCAAGAAAAAATTCAATTAAATAAGCAATCTAAATTATTGAAAGCTCCTAACTTATGCATAACATTCTATATACCGACCTTGCTCATGCATCCCCTAGCATACTCCCATTCTTCCATTGTGATATGCATCCCCTCGTCTTTCTCTGCTTTCTCCATTTCATCAAGTAGCCAATCCACATGAATATCCTTTGGAAGTGCTCTTAGATGCTGAGGGTATGGCACACGAGATCCGTGGTGTATACGAAAGAGGGCCCTTTCTTCTTATCTTCTTGCCTTTACATCCTCGTATCTTGTCACCCATCTTTTCATCATGTCACTATTAAGCATGCAAAAGAGGCTATTATGCAACTCCGTGTTTATTACTTTGTTGCGTCCTTTCCCTTGAGGCACAATAGAGGTCATCCTTAGGTCTTCATCATCTCTCCATAGTCATGGGAGAGAGCTATCCACATCAACAAGAAACTCAGAATTATATACAAGTGACTCTTGTACCAACCAACCCTCGGCCATGCTACCTTTGAGTCTTGCATTTTGTCTCACGAAGCCCTTCAAGGTCTTCATGAAGCGCTCGAGGAAGAACAACCATCGTGCATGTATAGTACTGCATATAGCAATCTCATCCACCAAATGCACTATGAGATGTAGTTGGCTTGTGAGAATAGAACGTGGAAATGTCTCCTCCACTAAACAAACTGCCTCCACTGACATAACTCGAGCATTCTCAAGCGTGGTGGGATCTATTTCCTTTGAGCTCACATACCTCACAAGCTCGCCCATCTTGTAAATACAATCTTTCACGTCCTTCGATGCACTACATGAAATGCTAGTAGGTAGTATGAACTGAACCCGCGAGGACGTGGTTGATTAGTTGCTTATAGCTATTCACTCACAAAATTGAAAGGAAAAAGATATTATGCACATAAAATACTTACTTGGAGCATCTTGTGCCAATCATGAGATTTCAAGCCATATAATTGCTCTACACCTCTTTTCTTGCTCTTTGTAAAGGCTCCCTTTAAACACCTCATGCATCTAGTGGGAGTACGAATTGTAGTAATAGCGCACTTCACCGTCGCCATCTCTAGCTTTGATAACATCCACAGTGCATGAGGTAAAAAAACATGCCCATTTGGTCTCTCTTGAGGCCAAGCTTCACGCATCCTCCCTGTGGTACGTAGATCCTCTCTTATGCCTGCCGAATCTCGTGTCCCATTCAAATGCTCCCAAATGGTAGATGCCACATTCTTGAAGATATGCATGGGATCAAGCAGGTGATTGATCTTGAGGTGGGACCAATATGGTAAACGATAAAAGATGGACATATAAATCCCGCACCATATCATCAAACACCTCCTCCTCCACGGCTTCATGAGGTAATGGCGGAGGGCTACTATCACCATCACTCCATGCATTCGTAATGGTCCCTCCTGAAGATCCCACCTCATATCGCCGATGCTTCGCCTCCTCACGACGGGCATAGGGTAACATATGCGGGTGTGGCACTGCATCCTGTATCAAATTAAAACGGGATCATAACTCAAACATATGAACACCCATAGGTATCTCAATCAACCTTAACTTACAAACCCTTACCCTGTTTACGTTCACATCCCATTCTCCATACTTTGAGATATGATTGAGTGTAATCTTGCGTGCGCAATACATGTTTCCTCGACATCGATCACATAGACATTTGATTTTTTGCTCCAACCACATTTCGCGAAGGTGGATACGGAGGGATTCATCCTCACTAGAGCTACTTGTTGAAGATGAAGACATCCTACAAACAAAGAACCCACCAAATTTGCTCTTCTTCAAATGTTTAATTTAAACTCTGTGTTGTGTCTATAGCCGCGTCTATAGTCGCATCTAAAATCGCATCTAACGGCGCGTCTAAACGCGTGCCTACTCTGTGTATTTAGATGCGCCTATAGATGCGCTATTAGACGTGATTATAGACGTGGCTTTTAAACCTACTTTTCGGCGTCCCGCTCGCTTTTCTTTTTTTCACATTACTTATACTTCGCGCGGCTTGCTTCCTTCTTTATTAGCAGATCCATAGTTTCGATGCTTTAGAGGGAGGCTCCCATACTTACTTCCAAGCTTACACTCAAGAGAAAGGCACCCACACTTACTTCTAAGCTTAAAGGAGAGGAGGACGAACAAGGAGGAGAAGCAACTTTGAAAAAGAAAGAAGAACCTTCCATACCTCTATCCAAGTAGGTCTTTTTGCAGTTGATCTTGTTTGAAAGTTTTCTCTCTCCAGATTTGTACTTTCTCGTATCCAAGAAGCGCATGATTTGGGTATCAGTGTCACGTTTTTGTGTCGGGCGCAATGTCCTTTTCTACTTTTTAAAAATCCCGTCTGTCGGAGCGTGTCTATAGGTGCATCTCAGAGTGCGCCTAAAAGTGCGTCTACAGGCGTGTCTAACTGCACGTTTGGCTTGTTGCAGACACAAACAGACGCGTCTATAGACGCTCTATTAGACGCTCTGTTAGATGCTCTATTAGACGCTTTGTTAGATGCTCTGTTAGATGCTCTGTTAGACGCTCTGTTAGATGAGTTGATAGACACTCTGTTAGACGCGTTTATAGACGCACAAATCAGACGTGTCTATAGACGCGCTCTGACAGTAAGCCTCTCTTTTCTTCCCCTTTCTTCTCAGCTCATCAGTAATAGATTTTTTTCCTTTTTTCCAGTTCAACATGTGGCCAAGAAGCGCTTTTAGCTCACCTGATCCCCAGGAATCTATTTGGAAGGACTTATATAACCTTTTAGGGCACCCTCCTACTCCTGCAGAGTTATACGGGTATATGACGGGTACTCTAAACACTCCCTAGGAGTCGGCACTATAGACTCCAAGCCACCCCACATCGCTTGAGATCACCCCAGCGGAGTCAGCATAGCCATCTTATGCCCCTTCTTATGCCCCTTCCCCCGTACCGTCTTATGCCCCTTCCCCCATGCTGTCTTATGTCCCTTTTGCCATCTCGTCTTATGCCGCTTCCCCCATGCCGTCGGGAGGTCCTTCTGTCTCGGCGAGCCATCGACGTACTCCTGTGCCATCGAGACTCGGTTCTCCAACTACAAGTGGTCAACGTAGTCCCGTGCAGTCCCCAGCTACGAGTGGCCAGCGTACGAGCTTGACATGACAGGGTAGCAGGCGTAGTAGCAGGGAGAGCGGTGGGGGATGCATGGCACAGTGCTTTGGGCCATGTGGCGGTGGGAAGGATGATGATTCAGATGATTTAGATGTGCCTCTGGGTGATGGTACGATTTATTATGACATCACTCAGACAGGAGGCATCTTGATGGATGCGCAGGGGAAGGACATCATGGCCTTCATGTGCTTTGTAATTGCTAACAATTACAGAGATTGCTTTATCCACTACAAAGACCACCCAAAGAGGTTGGCTGATGAGACCCTCGCTACTGTTCGCTCTAGGTATCCTAACCCCCCCAATCGCCAGTTCACAAATAAATGGGGGAAGTCAAAGATTGTTACGATACTTAGCAATAAAAGATCTTCGCTTAAGAGGCAGGCACTAGCGGAGCTTGCCAGAGGCAGGTCAACCACCAAGGGGCCCACCCCACACCGCTCACAAGCGTGAGTGGAAGAAGGCAATGAAGTCAGCGAGGAAGGACCACAGTCTACAGCACGTGGAGGCACGAAGGATCCAGATGGAGGAATATGGAAGCGCGCATTTTGGAGCAGGGGGTGTTGAATCATGGGAGGCCCAATTTGTAAGTATCGATCTCAAATTATATTGCTTATGTAGTTATTAGGAGGTTGGTTGTTTCTTAGTACTAATCCCTCCGCAAAGTGTGTCGCGGTCATGCAGCTTGAGATCATGGGCAGATACCCTACTCCAGTGCAGACAGCCTACCACCGCCACCTTCGCAGAGGAGATACATGGAGGCACTTCTATGATGATGGGTTGATTACTGAGGAGCAATATACCCGAGCTACTGGAGCGGCCCCCCAGGTATTTGAAAGTAATTAAATAATGCCAAAATTATAAGTAAAGATTTAATTTTTTATACATTGATATATGTTGTCCCTTGTTTACAGACCCGTGCACAAGACCATGAGGAAGAGGAGGAAGGAGGCGCAGAAGGGAGTGCAAAAGGGAACGTGGAAGGGAGCGAGGACCTGGAGAACATAGATTAGTCGTATAAGTAGTGCTAGCTACTCTTTTTTGTACTTAAAGCCACTGGCTTGGCTTTGTGCCTCTTGTATATACACTCCTCTTATTTTTTGTACTTGAAGCCACATGACATGGCTTAGCTTCGTGCTATATGTATATACAAGCACTTTTTGAGCTTTCAATTTTATTGCGTTTTGGAGTTGTAATGTTTTATTTGGAATTGTAATTAAAATGCGGTTGGCTGTAAGAATTGAATTACACAATGTGGATATGGGATTCTTGTAACTATATAGCATACACAACATACACAGTATTCTGTAAAATTAAAAAAAAAAAAATAAAGCGTGTCTATCAGTGCGTTTAAAAACGCGTTTATATACGCGTCTGTCTGTTCGACTTGCATCTATATGTGTGTCTATGAACACGTTTATAAGCACGTCTATTTATGCATCTAACTGCGCATCTATACGCGCATGTGTCTGATATATAGACGCACAATTAGACGCGGGTCTCCAGACGTGAAAATAGACGCGCAAATAGACGCACCCATAAGTTTTTTATTTAGTTCATGAAACGCATCTGTGCGCACATCTATGGGTGCTTTGTCTTGTTGTGAATGAGAAAAAACATTTGCCACTTATCTTGTACAACCATTGGGATGGTGACCACAAATACTAAATGAATGAATTGTATGCAATTCATCTTGTAATAATCAAAGAAAACCACTATGCTAGTGGTAGTTAATTCTAGATAACTTATCGTGTGCAACCAACCATTGCATTGGTGACCAGTGATCTTGTACTACCATTGTGCTAGTTGCAATCCTAAGATAGTTTGTAAACATACAATTGTCAATATAGCCCTTGAGGGGTCCCCTTCGACAAGGGCCATATCAACATGTCACTGGACATATATGGTATGTCAAATTTATGGCCTTGCCTCTTTAGGGGCAAGGGACATATTAACATGAAAGGTGACCCCTCAAGGGAAAATGATACAAAATATATGAATGGGGCCCATATATCATGTGCAACCAACCACCACCACACTGGTGACCACATTGATCTTGTACTACCACCTTGCTGGTTGCGGTCCTAAAACAACTTGTATAAAGGAAACATGTGAGACCACTTATCATGTACTACCATCGTGCTAGTTGCAATCCTAAAATAGCATAAAGAAATATGTGAATTGATGCAATTTTAAGAACTCTGGTAATGGTTAAAGAGTGGTATCATTAATAACTAAACAAATACATCTCATACATTGAGGTATTTTAGCTACCTCCAGTCGACATTGAGGCCTTCTAGCTCCCTGATGGGAGGAATGGCACTTCTTGCTCCTTTCCTTTAGGGGGATTGCTCCACACTTTACTTTATGCTTTGAGCTCCCTTCATCAGATTGCTTTGAGCTCTTTGAGCTACGTCTGCTCCTTGATAGGAGGATCGACCCTTCTTCCTAAGGCTCAAGCTTGGGCTTCTTCCCTTGAGGCTCCTTTCTTTCAGGGTGTTGGTTCTCCACTGGTTCTATCCTTCAAGGTCCTTTCTTTTTTCATGTCCAACCCAAATGGAAAGTGCACTTGTAGCATCTAGTTTCTTGTTGCCACATATAGCTACAACAGGAAGCACATTTGATCTACCCATGACTTGGGCAATGGCAAAGGACATTCTCTGCATCTCAAGGTTGCATCCGCAAATACCTCAAAGCCAAACACATGCAGAGGGTGGCTGCACTAGGGCCATCAGATAGATGATGTGCCCACAATAGACAAAGCACATATGACCCTACTACATCTCAAGAGAATATTCATCTGATTTTTGACTATTAATACCACAGTCTAACCCTATATATAAGCAAGCTATTTTATGATTCCATCCTACCTCATCTTGAGGGTGTAGAGGTTCTCCTTCAGCACATCTACTTACTTCTCACTCTTTGCAATAGCTCTAACGGAGTATGTGAATTCTTTATCAGTGTATGCATAGGCATCTTCCAAGACATCCACTCTATGTTGGGTTTAAGTCAAGGTGGAAGACTACTTTTCAAAACCTTTAAGAGCCATGGCAAGCTCGTGCATAGCCCTATTGTAATTTGATAGGAAATTATGCTTATCTTGCCAATATTGCTAAGTCTCATTGGCTTCTCTCTACCTTATCTATATTCTTCTTGGTCTTGAAGGTCTCTCGTAGCTCCTGCATCACTGCTCTAGTTTTTGCATTCTCCCCTTTCAATTTCTCTATCATTCCATCTTTATCAATGTTTAATGTGTTTTGCATATTGCAGAGCTAGTTTTGTAAATGCCCTCCTTTTTGGCCCTCTAACCTTCAAGAGGTTTTCTCATCCCTAGTAGCTCTTGCTCTACATTGTACCCATACATTCTAACATCTTCAAGCTACTGATATAGCTGCTTGATGCGCTTCTCTACTTCTTTCAATGGCCTCAGCTTGCTCTCATGCTTGCAAGGCCTTCACTTTTGCCTCCTCCACCTTGGCTTCTACACCCTCCTTGAGCATTCTCTCATGTAGTACTATATTTGGTACACCAATGGCTTTGATTGATTGAGATGACAATTTGGAATTTCCATCCATGTAATTCTTCAAGTTAGTCAGTCATCATGCTCTTGGAGATCACCCTTGAGAAAGAGATCATACATCTACTCAGTTGCTCTACTATTGCGTGAACATGCCTTAACTTCATGACTCCTCTCATATGAGGAAAGAACTTAGTCTGCCTTGTCTATTTCAATACATCCTGAATGTGTGTTGGCAATCTCAAAACCTTGACTCCACTATCTGTACTAATTTGAGCTTTGGAATATAAATCTAAAAATATCCTTTCTCTATGACTTCTCCAAGACTTATGCTTCCAGGAATGCCTAGTGCCTTTTCAATTATTCCTTCACTGATGTTAATCCTCTAAATTTTATAGACAAATGTATCCCTCCACATTTACTCCATCTATCAACTTGGTGAAGTTGGTGAAAGAATCCAAAATCGTGCTTTTGAAGATTTTGTGAAGATCTCTCATATGTCATGATTCAAGATTAGGGGAGGAAAGATTGTGTGAGGAAATATTGTATGTCACAATTTCAAGATTAGGGGATGAACTTGCAGTTTGCAGAGAGGAAGAAAGATTGCATGAGAGAAGCTCTCAAACTGTAGAGATGGAGGCACAAGATGACACGTTTTGGACCTCAGTGTAGCTAGGGGGATCTGTTGTGAGAGGGGATAGAAGTTGCAGAAAGAGTGGAAGGGAGAATGGTCGAAAGAAAATGGTAAAGGGAGTCAAAAATGGTAGAGGAGTAGGGTCTAGATAAAACAGTGAAAAGAGTAGGGTCTAGATGAAATAGTGAAAGGAATAAAAAATGGCGAAGGAAATAGTGGTGGAGGCTTAAGTAGAGTGAGGGCCACTACCATGGTTGGCTGAGGCCTACTTAGTAGTCATCGCGGTGGTTGGTTGAGGTTGAATTGATGCCAACCGTGTGTGATTAGTGGCAGCTCAAATTTGGATTAATTGAATGCGTCTCATGATTATTTGGATGGCACCATCAGGCTCATATACAATTAAGTAGAGTATCATTAAGTACGAGTCATCAAGGTGGCCCATGATGTTAGGCATGGTGGCTCCTTCATGATTACTTGGACGAGCTTGCATGTGAGTATATTATATTGAGTGCATTTGACTGCTAGTCACTATGGTGGCATTTGATTAATTGAGTGTGGCTCATGAGGCTTGCATGCAATTAAGTAGAGTGTAGTTAATTATCGATCACGACCGCAATGGCCCATGATACTAGGCATGGTGGCTCCTTCATGATTATTTTGATGGGCTTGCATGCGATTATTTTGAGTGCAATTAATTAACAATTGTGGTGGCATGCGATTAAATGGTAGCTATAATGGGCCGGGATTTGCATGTGATTATACTAAGTGCAGTTGATTGCCAATCACCACAGTGGCCCATGATTGTAGGCATGTGATTAATTGGCAACTCAAATTTTGATTAAGTGAAGGTGGCTCATGATTATTTAAATGGCACCATCGGGCTTACATACAAGCAGTTTATCTTCTAGTCACCATGTTGTCCCATTACTGATTAATTGATGGCTTGAATTTTGATTAATTTAAGGTGGATCATGATTATTTGGAAGTTTAAGTAGAGTGCCATCTATTCCAATGTTAATATTTAAGTGAGGCCCCTAATATGGAGAAGGCTATTTGGCTACTTTGGTCCATGCTCCCCACTTCTAGGTTTCCATCTCATCCGCTCCCTTGCTCCAACACCCTCATCTCTGTTCACATGTTCATCATTGCCATGCCTACAATCAACCCCAATTTTAGCCCCCTCGTCTTAACGTCATCCCCATCTTGTTTGTTTTCTCCTACAAGGTGATCGTATTACACTCCATAGGAGTTCAGATACCTGCACTTGTGCATAGTCTTTGGATTCTCCATCAGCTCTCCAAAAATCTAAAAAAAAGTAGAGAAATATTTATGAAAAAGGAAGGGCAGACATGCGTACAACGTATTCCATAAATCATTTCTTGCCCCCGATCTAAATTGGGATTGCCCCAATTTTTTAATGCAAGATTTTGTAGCTCTCTTTTTTTGGTCATGTCTGTTGGGGGTTTTCTTAACCTCATCCTTAGCCTGAGCTTAGCCTTGTTCTAGTCATTCTCATGGGAATGAGGAGGATTGACTAGATGCAACTCTATTGCAGCCTTTTGAATCATCTCCTTCTGATGTTTCAAGCAATCTTTAGTTTTGTTTAGCATCCACCTTGATTCAAAGGTAAGATGCTACAACCGTTTGAGGATATTATTCTTCTTTCCCTTTTGTTGTGACGTGACACCCATTATGACGTCTTTGAATTCAATGTAACATAGTTGCCTCATTCATGAAAGTAAGGCATTCCCATTTGCATCCATAATTATTCCCCCATCAACATCAATGGAATAGTGAGTACGAGCATCATCATCATGTAGCATGCCATCATCACATGAGTGCTATAATCCATGTGAACAAAAGGTGCTTGTACAATGGGAGCAATGGCTACTACTACTTGATGCTTGTGATGCCTATGTTGTGGCATGAGAATGAGATCACATGAGCTTAGATCTATCATGCTCTTGCTCCATCTCCCATATGATTTGCTCTTGCTCATGGGGATGGATCAAGAAGCTTTTGCACTCTATGAGAAACTAAAAACTTCTTCTTTGATGGACCATTAGTCAGCTCCATGGGCCTCTTGCCATTAAAATTCTCACTAGAATGATCACTCCCACTAGGAGCCATGCAGGATATATGTGCAGCTAAAACTAAAAGCATGATCATTCCCATTGGATCCATAATCAAAAGAGGGAAGAAAGAGATGAGAAATTTATACCAAAACTGTAATACTCTATGAAACCTTTAAGAAACATGTAAATCTTAATAAACTATGTACAACAAATTAAAACTATGTAAGATTGTGTAAAGACTCAAAAACCTATCTAAAAACTATGTAATAATATTTAAAAACATACTACTATACAATGGACATAATGATGTTGTGAATGTGCAACCCTCACCCAACAATTGTCCTTCCATAGCCAAAGCCATAATTCCATCAAAGAAGAATTTTGTGGGGGGGGGGGATTCTTTAGTATTGCTTGGCATAACTCAACTCTCAGATTGCACACCTCATAGATTTGTTTTTGAAGAAAGTGGCTTTGTAAGTATGGTACTTACAAAGTAGCTAATCCAAAGTATCCCACATTCTTGAAGGGAGACTTAACAGATAGGTTTTGCTCTCACATAGTCACTTTGCTCATTCCTTCCACTTATATCCACCAATTTGTCAATTTCTTGCAAATCAGAGAGTTCTATAGAATAGAAGGAGCCTTTCTCATGTGCTTTGTGATGTTCTATTCTTGGTTGTGCCTTTGTGTGCTTTTATATTCTTTTATGTGCTTTTGTTATGTGATTTTATGTGCTTTATGCTTTTCTAGTTCTTGAATGTGCATTTATGTCATTCTTTTTGGTGCTTTTGTATTGTGCTTGGTGCTTTTCTAGTACTTGAATGCATTTTATTGTTGTGCTTTTGTGTGCTTTAATATACTTGGTTGTGCTTTTTTGTGTTTTCATGTGCTTTTTTGTGCTTTATAGTAGTGTGCTTTTTTGTACTTCTTTGTGCTTTTATGTGCCTTGTGATTTTGTACTCTTGAATTTTCTTAGAAGTGATTTTATGCTGTGCTTTTGTTGTGCTTTTTGATGCTTCTATATTTTCCTATGTGCTTTTACAAGCTTTCTATGTTGTTTGAAGAAGTGAACATCTACTTTTATTTGCAGACAGAGTTCTTCTTGAGGTTCAAATCAATGCATCCTGATGTGATTATAGGGCAACGTAGTTTCAAGAAGTACAAACCATATTTTGTGCGGAAGCTGAAGGACATAAATACTTATTGCTGTATTCAACACATGCAAATGATATACTTCAAAGAGGCCATCAATCGTGTTTGGTCCCTTTTGTTTGGTATGCATGGAGTAACATGTGCTTGTTCTTTCAACATCTGCTTATGTGATAGAGAGAATGGTATATGCACAGCTTCTGATCATGTCTTCAGTGGAATCACAATATTTTGCGAGTCATGTCTTTGTAGTAAACCAGTAAATGCAACATTCCATCAGTTGGAATGCCTCATGGCATGTTGTGCACAATAAAAGGCCATTAGAGAAGGTCTTACGTGCCCACTTGAAGTTGCAAGCTTGGGGGTTGTCAATGTGCAAATTTTTGAGGATGCTATTGTTGGCAAAACCAAGGTAGGAAAAGATCAAAAGAGAAATATTTGTCTCATAAACAAGTCGATGTTGGTACTTTGTGGACTATGGTAGAGCAGCACACAGAAAGATTCATCACCCACAACTTTATCTTCAAATGGCAGGCTGCCCAATTCAAGGAATGTCTCTCAAATTTTCCAGAAGATGTGATAGTATCAGTCATTGAATTACTCATTCAAACAACAGAATGAGATCCAATCAATGCGTTGGCACTCGAAACAATGCACTATCTTGGTACATATCACCTACCACTGCAAACATGATTATAATTCTGTGATAAAGGAGATGCACTTCTACATTTCTGATGACAAAGATCATGATACAATCTTTGTGCAACATTGTTTTATGAGTCATTGGAATTGGTTGAAAGAGCAAGGCTTGCAATTTAAAAGACATTGGGTGTGGTCAGATGGGTGTGCAGCCCAATTCAAGGCTACAAGGCCATTTTTCTTTGTTGTTGTAAGGTTCTATGCCCTCACAAACTTGGAGATGACATGGAATTTTTTGACCTCTGGACATGGAAAAGGAGAGCATGATGGAGCAGGTGTAGTCGTAAAGAGAGCATTCACCCAAAAGCATCTCAAAGAAGATGAATTTGTGTTATAGAAAGCCTCTAATGTTGTGGCTTTTCTGAGGAATACGCTAAGTACAGCATCAAGCAGCACCTTCAATAAGAAGAAGGAAAACATAATACGAAGATTCTATTGGGAGATAAAAATTAGCGATGTAGACATGTCCAAAGAGTACAGTTGTGCACGATTTCCTGGCTCTCGATCAATGCACAGTGTATGTGCCTATAGCAAGAATGAATTTAAACTTCAAGAGGAAAATGGAGAAAAAGTACATAATTTTGTATTAAGAGAAACATTTACAATGCCTAGTAAACTGGGAAGTATAAGAACAAAACTGTAGGCTCTTAGTGGATATCAATCTACCCACGTGTGGGCTTCTCTATCTTCCCACCGTGGCACATCTTCTGCTTCACATATTCAAATTTTGGGGTCGAATCCCCCCATATGTAAGCTTCTTCCTTGCCAATGCCAACCTATCAGGGGAGTTTAGCCACTCATAGAGCCACACACCAAGGTCACAAACCAAAAATGAGCCTAGGTCGATCTTCAAACTTGGGAAAAATTAAGTAAGTGCCAGGCTTGTTCCCTTTGCATTTGTGGAGGCTATCATCAAGCAGCAAAGTGTTCTCCTTCGTGTATTGGGGAAACACCTCCCAAATGTAGATAGTTGCTTGAAGAAAATCATTTTCCTATTTGCAAATGGGAATGCTGCCTTATGACACAAGTCTTGGGATAGTAACCTTGAAAGATTCTCTCCGATATCCCCAAAACACAAGTCTACTCTCCTAAAAACATTTGTGCTTGATGCATAACTCCATATGTATATATCAAAAAACTCGAGAGCCAACACCAGAAATGGCTTCTCATCTTTCTTGACATAGTGTGTGATACCTCTAGCTTTGGGAACCCTAGCAAAGCATGGGGAGTATTCAGGTAAGGTCTCCCCTCTTCGTGCATTTACTGTAAACATGAGCACACCGTTCAGATCGACAATCAATGTAGGCTTTTGAACATTGCACTTGGGAGCCCTACCATAATATATCTGCATATCAGCTTCCTCCTTGTGTTTGCCTGGGGATTTGCTGGATCAGGCTATGTATCACAGTGCACAGCATCATCAGGCGGTGCAACATCAGGTTTTGAAACATCAAGCTATGGCATATCAGGCTGTGGTAAATCATTAGGTTGTGCAACATCGGGCTATGCAATATTTGGCTGTGCATCATCAGGTTGTGCAATATCTAGTTGTGCATCATCAGGCTGTGCAATATCTAGCTGTGCATCATCGGGCTATGCAATATCTGGCTGTGCAATATCTAGCTGTGCATCGGGCTATGCATCATCGAGCGTCTCCACATTTCCGCTAGCCTTTGCATCATCACTGACTTTTCTCTTTGGGACTCTTGCTATTGCATTTAATAAAAAGTGCTACTAAGCGCGTGCTATTGTCTTTGTGCCAACATGGACTTAGGTAGTACAAAATGTGTGTGTAGAGTAGTGGCAAAGCTCTGCTTGTAATTGCACAAGGCTAGGAATAATCCCTCTTAGAAATCCAACTTTCATGTTCTACATGTAAGTTCTACATACGATTCCTACTTGCAACTTCTACTTGCAACTCCTACATGCAAGTCCTACATGCGATTCCTACATGCCTGTTCTACATGCAAGTTCTACGTGCAACTCCTACATGCAAGATGCAACATGCGAGTTCAACATGCAACTCCTACATGCAACTTCTATATGCAAGTTCTACATGTAGAGAGAGAATGTCTTACAATTCCTACATGCAATGAGAGAAGCTCTCCAACTTGTATAAATACCCCATAATGGAATGAAGCCCACACTCTTTGGGGCATTGTGTTGAGTTTTACTTTGGTATTCCAAGCAATTGTCTCAAGTGTCCATGCTTCCTTGCACTCCACGTCCAAAAGCAGAGGAGATACATGGAGGCACTTCTATGATGATGGGTTGATTACTGAGGAGCAATATACCCGAGCTACTGGAGCGGCCCCCCAGGTATTTGAAAGTAATTAAATAATGCCAAAATTATAAGTAAAGATTTAATTTTTTATACATTGATATATGTTGTCCCTTGTTTACAGACCCGTGCACAAGACCATGAGGAAGAGGAGGAAGGAGGCGCAGAAGGGAGTGCAAAAGGGAACGTGGAAGGGAGCGAGGACCTGGAGAACATAGATTAGTCGTATAAGTAGTGCTAGCTACTCTTTTTTGTACTTAAAGCCACTGGCTTGGCTTTGTGCCTCTTGTATATACACTCCTCTTATTTTTTGTACTTGAAGCCACATGACATGGCTTAGCTTCGTGCTATATGTATATACAAGCACTTTTTGAGCTTTCAATTTTATTGCGTTTTGGAGTTGTAATGTTTTATTTGGAATTGTAATTAAAATGCGGTTGGCTGTAAGAATTGAATTACACAATGTGGATATGGGATTCTTGTAACTATATAGCATACACAACATACACAGTATTCTGTAAAATTAAAAAAAAAAATAAAGCGTGTCTATCAGTGCGTTTAAAAACGCGTTTATATACGCGTCTGTCTGTTCGACTTGCATCTATATGTGTGTCTATGAACACGTTTATAAGCACGTCTATTTATGCATCTAACTGCGCATCTATACGCGCATGTGTCTGATATATAGACGCACAATTAGACGCGGGTCTCCAGACGTGAAAATAGACGCGCAAATAGACGCACCCATAAGTTTTTTATTTAGTTCATGAAACGCATCTGTGCGCACATCTATGGGTGCTTTGTCTTGTTGTGAATGAGAAAAAACATTTGCCACTTATCTTGTACAACCATTGGGATGGTGACCACAAATACTAAATGAATGAATTGTATGCAATTCATCTTGTAATAATCAAAGAAAACCACTATGCTAGTGGTAGTTAATTCTAGATAACTTATCGTGTGCAACCAACCATTGCATTGGTGACCAGTGATCTTGTACTACCATTGTGCTAGTTGCAATCCTAAGATAGTTTGTAAACATACAATTGTCAATATAGCCCTTGAGGGGTCCCCTTCGACAAGGGCCATATCAACATGTCACTGGACATATATGGTATGTCAAATTTATGGCCTTGCCTCTTTAGGGGCAAGGGACATATTAACATGAAAGGTGACCCCTCAAGGGAAAATGATACAAAATATATGAATGGGGCCCATATATCATGTGCAACCAACCACCACCACACTGGTGACCACATTGATCTTGTACTACCACCTTGCTGGTTGCGGTCCTAAAACAACTTGTATAAAGGAAACATGTGAGACCACTTATCATGTACTACCATCGTGCTAGTTGCAATCCTAAAATAGCATAAAGAAATATGTGAATTGATGCAATTTTAAGAACTCTGGTAATGGTTAAAGAGTGGTATCATTAATAACTAAACAAATACATCTCATACATTGAGGTATTTTAGCTACCTCCAGTCGACATTGAGGCCTTCTAGCTCCCTGATGGGAGGAATGGCACTTCTTGCTCCTTTCCTTTAGGGGGATTACTCCACACTTTACTTTATGCTTTGAGCTCCCTTCATCAGATTGCTTTGAGCTCTTTGAGCTACGTCTGCTCCTTGATAGGAGGATCGACCCTTCTTCCTAAGGCTCAAGCTTGGGCTTCTTCCCTTGAGGCTCCTTTCTTTCAGGGTGTTGGTTCTCCACTGGTTCTATCCTTCAAGGTCCTTTCTTTTTTCATGTCCAACCCAAATGGAAAGTGCACTTGTAGCATCTAGTTTCTTGTTGCCACATATAGCTACAACAGGAAGCACATTTGATCTACCCATGACTTGGGCAATGGCAAAGGACATTCTCTGCATCTCAAGGTTGCATCCGCAAATACCTCAAAGCCAAACACATGCAGAGGGTGGCTGCACTAGGGCCATCAGATAGATGATGTGCCCACAATAGACAAAGCACATATGACCCTACTACATCTCAAGAGAATATTCATCTGATTTTTGACTATTAATACCACAGTCTAACCCTATATATAAGCAAGCTATTTTATGATTCCATCCTACCTCATCTTGAGGGTGTAGAGGTTCTCCTTCAGCACATCTACTTACTTCTCACTCTTTGCAATAGCTCTAACGGAGTATGTGAATTCTTTATCAGTGTATGCATAGGCATCTTCCAAGACATCCACTCTATGTTGGGTTTAAGTCAAGGTGGAAGACTACTTTTCAAAACCTTTAAGAGCCATGGCAAGCTCGTGCATAGCCCTATTGTAATTTGATAGGAAATTATGCTTATCTTGCCAATATTGCTAAGTCTCATTGGCTTCTCTCTACCTTATCTATATTCTTCTTGGTCTTGAAGGTCTCTCGTAGCTCCTGCATCACTGCTCTAGTTTTTGCATTCTCCCCTTTCAATTTCTCTATCATTCCATCTTTATCAATGTTTAATGTGTTTTGCATATTGCAGAGCTAGTTTTGTAAATGCCCTCCTTTTTGGCCCTCTAACCTTCAAGAGGTTTTCTCATCCCTAGTAGCTCTTGCTCTACATTGTACCCATACATTCTAACATCTTCAAGCTACTGATATAGCTGCTTGATGCGCTTCTCTACTTCTTTCAATGGCCTCAGCTTGCTCTCATGCTTGCAAGGCCTTCACTTTTGCCTCCTCCACCTTGGCTTCTACACCCTCCTTGAGCATTCTCTCATGTAGTACTATATTTGGTACACCAATGGCTTTGATTGATTGAGATGACAATTTGGAATTTCCATCCATGTAATTCTTCAAGTTAGTCAGTCATCATGCTCTTGGAGATCACCCTTGAGAAAGAGATCATACATCTACTCAGTTGCTCTACTATTGCGTGAACATGCCTTAACTTCATGACTCCTCTCATATGAGGAAAGAACTTAGTCTGCCTTGTCTATTTCAATACATCCTGAATGTGTGTTGGCAATCTCAAAACCTTGACTCCACTATCTGTACTAATTTGAGCTTTGGAATATAAATCTAAAAATATCCTTTCTCTATGACTTCTCCAAGACTTATGCTTCCAGGAATGCCTAGTGCCTTTTCAATTATTCCTTCACTGATGTTAATCCTCTAAATTTTATAGACAAATGTATCCCTCCACATTTACTCCATCTATCAACTTGGTGAAGTTGGTGAAAGAATCCAAAATCGTGCTTTTGAAGATTTTGTGAAGATCTCTCATATGTCATGATTCAAGATTAGGGGAGGAAAGATTGTGTGAGGAAATATTGTATGTCACAATTTCAAGATTAGGGGATGAACTTGCAGTTTGCAGAGAGGAAGAAAGATTGCATGAGAGAAGCTCTCAAACTGTAGAGATGGAGGCACAAGATGACACGTTTTGGACCTCAGTGTAGCTAGGGGGATCTGTTGTGAGAGGGGATAGAAGTTGCAGAAAGAGTGGAAGGGAGAATGGTCGAAAGAAAATGGTAAAGGGAGTCAAAAATGGTAGAGGAGTAGGGTCTAGATAAAACAGTGAAAAGAGTAGGGTCTAGATGAAATAGTGAAAGGAATAAAAAATGGCGAAGGAAATAGTGGTGGAGGCTTAAGTAGAGTGAGGGCCACTACCATGGTTGGCTGAGGCCTACTTAGTAGTCATCGCGGTGGTTGGTTGAGGTTGAATTGATGCCAACCGTGTGTGATTAGTGGCAGCTCAAATTTGGATTAATTGAATGCGTCTCATGATTATTTGGATGGCACCATCAGGCTCATATACAATTAAGTAGAGTATCATTAAGTACGAGTCATCAAGGTGGCCCATGATGTTAGGCATGGTGGCTCCTTCATGATTACTTGGACGAGCTTGCATGTGAGTATATTATATTGAGTGCATTTGACTGCTAGTCACTATGGTGGCATTTGATTAATTGAGTGTGGCTCATGAGGCTTGCATGCAATTAAGTAGAGTGTAGTTAATTATCGATCACGACCGCAATGGCCCATGATACTAGGCATGGTGGCTCCTTCATGATTATTTTGATGGGCTTGCATGCGATTATTTTGAGTGCAATTAATTAACAATTGTGGTGGCATGCGATTAAATGGTAGCTATAATGGGCCGGGATTTGCATGTGATTATACTAAGTGCAGTTGATTGCCAATCACCACAGTGGCCCATGATTGTAGGCATGTGATTAATTGGCAACTCAAATTTTGATTAAGTGAAGGTGGCTCATGATTATTTAAATGGCACCATCGGGCTTACATACAAGCAGTTTATCTTCTAGTCACCATGTTGTCCCATTACTGATTAATTGATGGCTTGAATTTTGATTAATTTAAGGTGGATCATGATTATTTGGAAGTTTAAGTAGAGTGCCATCTATTCCAATGTTAATATTTAAGTGAGGCCCCTAATATGGAGAAGGCTATTTGGCTACTTTGGTCCATGCTCCCCACTTCTAGGTTTCCATCTCATCCGCTCCCTTGCTCCAACACCCTCATCTCTGTTCACATGTTCATCATTGCCATGCCTACAATCAACCCCAATTTTAGCCCCCTCGTCTTAACGTCATCCCCATCTTGTTTGTTTTCTCCTACAAGGTGATCGTATTACACTCCATAGGAGTTCAGATACCTGCACTTGTGCATAGTCTTTGGATTCTCCATCAGCTCTCCAAAAATCTAAAAAAAAGTAGAGAAATATTTATGAAAAAGGAAGGGCAGACATGCGTACAACGTATTCCATAGATCATTTCTTGCCCCCGATCTAAATTGGGATTGCCTTAGTTTTTTAATGCAAGATTTTGTAGCTCTCTTGTTTTGGTCATGTCTGTTGGGGGTTTTCTTAACCTCATCCTTAGCCTGAGCTTAGCCTTGTTCTAGTCATTCTCATGGGAATGAGGAGGATTGACTAGATGCAACTCTATTGCAGCCTTTTGAATCATCTCCTTCTGATGTTTCAAGCAATCTTTAGTTTTGTTTAGCATCCACCTTGATTCAAAGGTAAGATGCTACAACCGTTTGAGGATATTATTCTTCTTTCCCTTTTGTTGTGACGTGACACCCATTATGACGTCTTTGAATTCAATGTAACATAGTTGCCTCATTCATGAAAGTAAGGCATTCCCATTTGCATCCATAATTATTCCCCCATCAACATCAATGGAATAGTGAGTACGAGCATCATCATCATGTAGCATGCCATCATCACATGAGTGCTATAATCCATGTGAACAAAAGGTGCTTGTACAATGGGAGCAATGGCTACTACTACTTGATGCTTGTGATGCCTATGTTGTGGCATGAGAATGAGATCACATGAGCTTAGATCTATCATGCTCTTGCTCCATCTCCCATATGATTTGCTCTTGCTCATGGGGATGGATCAAGAAGCTTTTGCACTCTATGAGAAACTAAAAACTTCTTCTTTGATGGACCATTAGTCAGCTCCATGGGCCTCTTGCCATTAAAATTCTCACTAGAATGATCACTCCCACTAGGAGCCATGCAGGATATATGTGCAGCTAAAACTAAAAGCATGATCATTCCCATTGGATCCATAATCAAAAGAGGGAAGAAAGAGATGAGAAATTTATACCAAAACTGTAATACTCTATGAAACCTTTAAGAAACATGTAAATCTTAATAAACTATGTACAACAAATTAAAACTATGTAAGATTGTGTAAAGACTCAAAAACCTATCTAAAAACTATGTAATAATATTTAAAAACATACTACTATACAATGGACATAATGATGTTGTGAATGTGCAACCCTCACCCAACAATTGTCCTTCCATAGCCAAAGCCATAATTCCATCAAAGAAGAATTTTGTGGGGGGGGGGGGATTCTTTAGTATTGCTTGGCATAACTCAACTCTCAGATTGCACACCTCATAGATTTGTTTTTGAAGAAAGTGGCTTTGTAAGTATGGTACTTACAAAGTAGCTAATCCAAAGTATCCCACATTCTTGAAGGGAGACTTAACAGATAGGTTTTGCTCTCACATAGTCACTTTGCTCATTCCTTCCACTTATATCCACCAATTTGTCAATTTCTTGCAAATCAGAGAGTTCTATAGAATAGAAGGAGCCTTTCTCATGTGCTTTGTGATGTTCTATTCTTGGTTGTGCCTTTGTGTGCTTTTATATTCTTTTATGTGCTTTTGTTATGTGATTTTATGTGCTTTATGCTTTTCTAGTTCTTGAATGTGCATTTATGTCATTCTTTTTGGTGCTTTTGTATTGTGCTTGGTGCTTTTCTAGTACTTGAATGCATTTTATTGTTGTGCTTTTGTGTGCTTTAATATACTT
Organism: Dipteris shenzhenensis; assembly: GCF_047967505.1. Classification (NCBI taxonomy): domain Eukaryota; kingdom Viridiplantae; phylum Streptophyta; class Polypodiopsida; order Gleicheniales; family Dipteridaceae; genus Dipteris; species Dipteris shenzhenensis. The sequence goes on along the minus strand of NC_141623.1, from coordinate 36,767,248 downwards.
GGTTGTGCTTTTTTGTGTTTTCATGTGCTTTTTTGTGCTTTATAGTAGTGTGCTTTTTTGTACTTCTTTGTGCTTTTATGTGCCTTGTGATTTTGTACTCTTGAATTTTCTTAGAAGTGATTTTATGCTGTGCTTTTGTTGTGCTTTTTGATGCTTCTATATTTTCCTATGTGCTTTTACAAGCTTTCTATGTTGTTTGAAGAAGTGAACATCTACTTTTATTTGCAGACAGAGTTCTTCTTGAGGTTCAAATCAATGCATCCTGATGTGATTATAGGGCAACGTAGTTTCAAGAAGTACAAACCATATTTTGTGCGGAAGCTGAAGGACATAAATACTTATTGCTGTATTCAACACATGCAAATGATATACTTCAAAGAGGCCATCAATCGTGTTTGGTCCCTTTTGTTTGGTATGCATGGAGTAACATGTGCTTGTTCTTTCAACATCTGCTTATGTGATAGAGAGAATGGTATATGCACAGCTTCTGATCATGTCTTCAGTGGAATCACAATATTTTGCGAGTCATGTCTTTGTAGTAAACCAGTAAATGCAACATTCCATCAGTTGGAATGCCTCATGGCATGTTGTGCACAATAAAAGGCCATTAGAGAAGGTCTTACGTGCCCACTTGAAGTTGCAAGCTTGGGGGTTGTCAATGTGCAAATTTTTGAGGATGCTATTGTTGGCAAAACCAAGGTAGGAAAAGATCAAAAGAGAAATATTTGTCTCATAAACAAGTCGATGTTGGTACTTTGTGGACTATGGTAGAGCAGCACACAGAAAGATTCATCACCCACAACTTTATCTTCAAATGGCAGGCTGCCCAATTCAAGGAATGTCTCTCAAATTTTCCAGAAGATGTGATAGTATCAGTCATTGAATTACTCATTCAAACAACAGAATGAGATCCAATCAATGCGTTGGCACTCGAAACAATGCACTATCTTGGTACATATCACCTACCACTGCAAACATGATTATAATTCTGTGATAAAGGAGATGCACTTCTACATTTCTGATGACAAAGATCATGATACAATCTTTGTGCAACATTGTTTTATGAGTCATTGGAATTGGTTGAAAGAGCAAGGCTTGCAATTTAAAAGACATTGGGTGTGGTCAGATGGGTGTGCAGCCCAATTCAAGGCTACAAGGCCATTTTTCTTTGTTGTTGTAAGGTTCTATGCCCTCACAAACTTGGAGATGACATGGAATTTTTTGACCTCTGGACATGGAAAAGGAGAGCATGATGGAGCAGGTGTAGTCGTAAAGAGAGCATTCACCCAAAAGCATCTCAAAGAAGATGAATTTGTGTTATAGAAAGCCTCTAATGTTGTGGCTTTTCTGAGGAATACGCTAAGTACAGCATCAAGCAGCACCTTCAATAAGAAGAAGGAAAACATAATACGAAGATTCTATTGGGAGATAAAAATTAGCGATGTAGACATGTCCAAAGAGTACAGTTGTGCACGATTTCCTGGCTCTCGATCAATGCACAGTGTATGTGCCTATAGCAAGAATGAATTTAAACTTCAAGAGGAAAATGGAGAAAAAGTACATAATTTTGTATTAAGAGAAACATTTACAATGCCTAGTAAACTGGGAAGTATAAGAACAAAACTGTAGGCTCTTAGTGGATATCAATCTACCCACGTGTGGGCTTCTCTATCTTCCCACCGTGGCACATCTTCTGCTTCACATATTCAAATTTTGGGGTCGAATCCCCCCATATGTAAGCTTCTTCCTTGCCAATGCCAACCTATCAGGGGAGTTTAGCCACTCATAGAGCCACACACCAAGGTCACAAACCAAAAATGAGCCTAGGTCGATCTTCAAACTTGGGAAAAATTAAGTAAGTGCCAGGCTTGTTCCCTTTGCATTTGTGGAGGCTATCATCAAGCAGCAAAGTGTTCTCCTTCGTGTATTGGGGAAACACCTCCCAAATGTAGATAGTTGCTTGAAGAAAATCATTTTCCTATTTGCAAATGGGAATGCTGCCTTATGACACAAGTCTTGGGATAGTAACCTTGAAAGATTCTCTCCGATATCCCCAAAACACAAGTCTACTCTCCTAAAAACATTTGTGCTTGATGCATAACTCCATATGTATATATCAAAAAACTCGAGAGCCAACACCAGAAATGGCTTCTCATCTTTCTTGACATAGTGTGTGATACCTCTAGCTTTGGGAACCCTAGCAAAGCATGGGGAGTATTCAGGTAAGGTCTCCCCTCTTCGTGCATTTACTGTAAACATGAGCACACCGTTCAGATCGACAATCAATGTAGGCTTTTGAACATTGCACTTGGGAGCCCTACCATAATATATCTGCATATCAGCTTCCTCCTTGTGTTTGCCTGGGGATTTGCTGGATCAGGCTATGTATCACAGTGCACAGCATCATCAGGCGGTGCAACATCAGGTTTTGAAACATCAAGCTATGGCATATCAGGCTGTGGTAAATCATTAGGTTGTGCAACATCGGGCTATGCAATATTTGGCTGTGCATCATCAGGTTGTGCAATATCTAGTTGTGCATCATCAGGCTGTGCAATATCTAGCTGTGCATCATCGGGCTATGCAATATCTGGCTGTGCAATATCTAGCTGTGCATCGGGCTATGCATCATCGAGCGTCTCCACATTTCCGCTAGCCTTTGCATCATCACTGACTTTTCTCTTTGGGACTCTTGCTATTGCATTTAATAAAAAGTGCTACTAAGCGCGTGCTATTGTCTTTGTGCCAACATGGACTTAGGTAGTACAAAATGTGTGTGTAGAGTAGTGGCAAAGCTCTGCTTGTAATTGCACAAGGCTAGGAATAATCCCTCTTAGAAATCCAACTTTCATGTTCTACATGTAAGTTCTACATACGATTCCTACTTGCAACTTCTACTTGCAACTCCTACATGCAAGTCCTACATGCGATTCCTACATGCCTGTTCTACATGCAAGTTCTACGTGCAACTCCTACATGCAAGATGCAACATGCGAGTTCAACATGCAACTCCTACATGCAACTTCTATATGCAAGTTCTACATGTAGAGAGAGAATGTCTTACAATTCCTACATGCAATGAGAGAAGCTCTCCAACTTGTATAAATACCCCATAATGGAATGAAGCCCACACTCTTTGGGGCATTGTGTTGAGTTTTACTTTGGTATTCCAAGCAATTGTCTCAAGTGTCCATGCTTCCTTGCACTCCATGTCCAAAAGCATGTCCTAACATTGCAACTCCTCCTCCCCTCCCCTCTAACCTTGCAACCCATCCTCTCCCTCTCCTCCTCCTCCTCCCTCCTCCTCCCTTCTCCTCCTCCCTCCTCCTCCTCCTCTGTATAGAAACAAACTACTACAAATTTTCACGAACATAACACTCAAGGGCAAGGAGAGTAAATTTTTTTCCAACTCTAGCCAAACATATCAACCCCAAGCATCAACCTTGGGTTACTACCTTAAGAAATTTTCTTTATTTCTTAAAAAGAAGCCACTTGATAAAAACAATCAGGCTAGGTAGTGGCCACAAATGCGCAGAGCTTGCAATTTCGATCATTTCAGCTTTTTATAGAAGAGCGATTCGAGCTAACCATAAAAAGTTATGGCTCGGGAAGAGTTTAGGGTTTAACCCTAAACCTACACCCATTTCCTATAAAAACCCACTCCAACCCCTCATTCTTCTTCTTCCACATCTTGCCTCCATCCTCTTTCCCATTCTGAGCCCTATGCAAGACAATAGATACCAAAAGCATTCACTGACATGAAACCAAAATTTATACTCAACGTAGCAAAAGCATACACCAAACATAGATTTTGCATACAATCAATTGAACAAGGAATTGGAGGAGATGGAAATTCATAATTTCAATACAAAATAAAAGGGCCGTGCTACAATATGGACAAATGCCAATGCACACATCTTAGATGTGTTTTGTTTTCCTCTTTGGAAAAGAACAAGGCAAATCTTTGGAGGCCTTTTTTTTCCTTGAATACAAGAAAGAGGACAAATATACTTCATCCTCTGCCTCTTTATCTTCACCGTCCTCTTTGAGAGCTTCCTCCTCAATTTGTGCTTTCCTCCTAGGAGACCTCCGTGGTGTCTTCTTTGGAGACACATGTGCACCCTCTACTTCGGCATGCCGCTTTGATGGTGTGGTCTCTGGTGGTCTCCGCTTGTCCCCAACGTGCTTAGATGGCATGGTCTCTTATGTGCTTAGAGGGCTTTCCTTCATGGAACCAACACTGCTCTCCCTCTTCCCACGCAGCTGTTGCATAAACTCGCATTCACTTCCAGATGCGAACCCTCTGTATTCTTCAACAAAACCACTGTGCATGCATACAATTGTCCTCTACACACATCCCTTTCACCAAACATATGTGCACAAAGCACAAAAAGTGGTAGACATGTTTGCAGGGTAGTGAAAACACCTCCAAGCACGAAGAATCAAAATTGAAACCGCATGTAGAACATGTTGTGTATGGTCCAATGAATACTCTATCAGACACTACAACAGTTAGTGTGATAGGTTGTGGAGAAATTGTATACTGCAAGTAGTGTTCTACTCACTCCTTAAGCTGCACACAATAGTTATACTATTGTAGCTCCTGTTTGTATCTCTCCTGTTGCGAATCGACCAGATTCTACACCAAATTCACATGAAAGCACCATAAACCACATAAAAAAGCACATGGAAACAAAAGCACATAAAAGCACAAGCAAGCATATGGAAGCACAAGCCCATGGAAGAACAAGCACAAGCACAAGCACAAGCACATAAAAGCACACAAAAAAGCACATGAAAGCACATAAAAGCACATGGAAGCACAAGTAAGTACATAAAACACACTTGAAAGCACATAAAAGCACAAAAAAAGCGCATAAAAAAACACTTGAAAGCACATTAAAGCACATGAAAGCACATAGAAGCACACCTCAAAGCACATAAAAGCACATAAAAGCACAAAAAAACACAAAAAGGCAACCTAAAGGCACAATAAAGCACATGAAACTGCATAAAGCACAAAAAAACACATGCAAGCACATAAAAGCACACCTGAAAGTACATAAAAGCACATAAAAGCACAAAAAAACACACATAAAAGCACAAAAAAACACATGCAAGCACATAAAAGCAAACTTGAAAGCACATAAAAGCACACAAAAGCACGCATAAAAGCATAATAAAGCACATACAAAGCACAAAAAAACACATGCAAGCACATAAAAGCACATGACGTTGTCTTCTTCTTTTGTTGTGAGATACTATGTTCAATGAGATCCCCTTTCATTCCACGTACAAGCAGCTCATTTCACCTTCTAAACTGGCTCTGATACCACATTATCGATTCAAGAAGAGGAAACTACACACAAGAGGCTCGCAAAGTATGTTCATGGAAAACACTGTCATATTAGGAGGATGCAAAACTCTATGCATCACTAAGCTTACACTTCTCAAGACATATACAAGAGAGAGCCTATATGACTTTTCACAACACTTTTTCAAAGAAGTCCAGTCATCCTCATTATCCACATCTATCTATTCACACCAATAGACATGGCTATGCATCTATAGAAGGCAAGGGTAACATGCAAGGTAGAGGATACCCAAGGAGCCTTCCATGCAAGGGATAGCCTTGATGATGAAGTATGATAACCAAGGTTAGCTTTAAAACCAATCATGGGTTCCACCCTCCACTATTAAATGAGGTCCTCAAGCCATGGTGAGGGTAGTCAAGGTCTATTTTAAAATAGTCCTATACTTAGAATGGAAATTAATATATTTACCTCATAAAAGAGCTTTAAATTGAAATTAAAGTTTTAAATTGCAATTCAAAAATACTTTTTATATATTTTTATTTTCATTTTTTGCATTAAACTCATAATTCAAATTTCCATGAACCCTATCCTTGGAATATCCCTACGTCTAGCTTGAAGTCAAAATCCTATCTTGTTTCAAGCGAGGGAAGGAAAGAGGAACAGAGAAAGAGGAACACAAGAATTCAAGTTTATTGTAGCTTGGAGCTACAAGAAGTAGCCTTAAGAGGCAGATATACATGCCATGCAGATACCTATGCATTGGGATGGATCATTGTTGAGATGATTCAATTTTTTGAAGATGTCTAGGGTTATCTTTAGAATGATCGAAAAATGCCTCCCTCTCATGTTATTAAAGCCTTTTTGAGTTTGTAGGCATCCTCTTCAAGCTCTTGTTTCACCAGTGCTTTCAAGAGGATTTAGAATGTCTAGTGTAAAATGGCTTGTAAAGAAGAAAGGTGAACTTGTGTATACCCTCTTGTCTTCTTTTCTCTTAGCTTGTGTCTTGAAACATACTTAGAAGCCAAAAAATGATCAACACCTCTTATGCTTGGTGCAAGATGGTATGAATAAAGATACATGAAGAGTGCAAGATATGCATTTGTCTTAATTCTTTTGTTCCTGTGTGAGGTATTTCTACCTTTGTACTATTTCTCCCTTTCTTAGACTCAGCATTAGCTTTGAAGTAGCCTATGGTGAGGGAATGATATATTATGGTTGCCTCTGTTTGGTGCAAGTTTGTCTCTTCATTGTGGTTCTAGCCTAAAATGCCTATGCTGGGTGACAATTACCCTCTCAAGAAGAGGCAACTTGATGGGAATAGGGGCATCTAGACATCTATAGAGCTAATGGAGCTAGGAGGTGATAAAGGGGAATACTGGTTTACAATGTTGCTTATTGATAGAAAGAGGGTTGAAGGAAGAAAAAGTGACCCCTTCAAGAATGGTTTTTCCACAACCTTCTAGAACCTTTGGAGGACCCTCCTAAAGCAGGCGCCTTCTTTTTTTTCCCTCACCTCCCCTCCACAATTTAAAACTTAGGATTACTTGCTCAGGCTTTGCAAGTCTAAAGCTCCACCAGATCACTGCATCAAGACAACCTACATTCAGCTTTCAAAGGCCTTTGAAAGACTCCTATGTCTTCCCAGATGGAGAGTACAAGATTCAATAAAGATTAACTATTGTTAAGATATTTCTTGAAAAGGATAAGATTTTAATGTCACAATGTGTAGCAGTTAACAACATTCAAAGCAATTAGATTCTAAACATCATTCCCTCAAATAGTGTCACACCCTCACACATGGAGAATTGTATGAGTGGATCTTGTGCCCTTTCAGCCTTTTGCATGTTTTCATACCTTCCAAATCCCCCCCCCAACTTCCCTCTTTTTCCCCTTTTGCCCCCACACCTTCCGAAATTCCCCTTTCACACCCCCCCCCATTTTACTCTTTTTTCCCTTTTATATACTATAGCTTGTGTGTGTGTGTGTGTGTGTACACATGCATGCACATGTGTGTGTGAGTCTGTGTGCGTGTGTGTGTGTGTTTAAAAAGTAAAACCTTTTAACAACACGAGACATAAAGTTCAAGAGTAGATAAGAAAATTTTCATTATATTGGTGTACATAAAATATGTATAAAATTGGTACAAAAAGTGACGAATCCATCAGATAGGATCCAAGGTTAGGGTCCACTTACCTGCCACCATCCAAACCAACCATTTGTTAGAGCAATAGAGTTGAGTTTGGGTAGACAGGTAATTCCTGTATCCCCTGGCTTATTACCGCTTTATCTAAGAACTTGACCTATCCTTTAGCATTCTAAAAAATGAATCAACTCTTAAATCAAACCTTCAAAAATTTGAAACCCAAAGTTTTATGATTTGTCCAAAAAATAATTTTCCATGCACACTCATTAGGATGACTTTTCAAAGAAAACCTACAGACTATATATAATGAGCTTTCAAATTTTTCATTTTCACTAGTAAAAAAACGTTTTCTCAACTAGACAGGGAAGGCTGCTCAGTGAACGAAGCTGGGTGGGTAGAATCTCATTCCAAGCCACTGTGTTACTGCTTGCCTAACAAGAAAGGAGGGAAAAAAACTAGATCCAGGGAGGCAGTATCTAGCAACATCAAATATAGGATTCGCTCATGTGGATTTGGGGTTGCTTTTTATAGTGTGCCACATGGCTCAACGAGGGGCAAAAAGGAGGTTTGGTTCCACTATACTTCCTGCCTAATACATAAAATTTACAAAATGTTAGGCAATGTAGTGATACAGTTTAGCTAAGAAAATTTGCAAGATTATCAAGAAAAACGTTCAAAAATCCGAAACTCCAAGTTTGAAAAATGCTTTGTGTGAACACAACAGTAGTGTTCACCCCAAACCTGCAAACTATATACAATGAACTTGCAATATTTCATTTTCATTTGTAATACTTTGTTCTCAATTTTATAAACCTCTAAAATTTTAGGCAATTTAGTTGTAGTTTAACTTTAAAATCTTCAAATTCTTGAGAAAAACTTGCAAAAGTTTTGAAATCCCAAGTTTTATGATTTGTTGAGAAAAATGTTTTATCCAATCACTCCTGTGAATGTTTGAAAACGGATTTCTGTGTGAACACTGAATGTTTGAAAAATGTGAAACCCCAAGTTTTACGATTTGTTGATAAAAATGTTTTGTGTGAACACGAGTGAATGTTTGAACAAAGTGAAGATTTCGCTAGGGGTGCCAAAAGAGATGTGACAACCTCACCCTTGGATTATAACAACCCTTAAAGCCCCTTTGAGGTTATCCTTCTATCATAGCATTCATTTAAGGCCCTTGCACGACCATAAATGCTCTGCCTTTGGCATGGCAAAGTGTGTGAACACTAAATGTTTGAACAAGGTGAATGATATTTATCATTCAAGATTCTTGCCCTATAAGTACGAAAGTACAAATGTAAGTGACAATAGAATGCCGTAAAGAAATGCCACCTTTGCAATCTTCTCTGTCAAAACCTTAATCCTTCAATAAAGCCTCAACTAACTAATGCACCAAATCAAGTATTTCCAAGTGGGAAAGCATAAAAAATTCAACAAGTTGAATTAGTGTCTTAGCATGGGAAGGTGACATGTTTGTGCTTTTCATAACATGGGAAAAAGCACATAAGGAGCAATGGAATTTCAACAATTTTTAAATTAAAAATTTGAATAAGAGTTGTATTTCAACTTTATGGCTCAAAAATTGAACTTTTGATTGGGCAAAGGAGATTTGAGCATTGTAAGCCCTAGTATGTTAGGAAACTCAAAGATAGGAATGTGTGTTGTTGCAAAACACTGATAGAAGTTTTTTACTTGTTCCAATAAGCTTTGAATGACTTAAGATCTAGTCATGTTAGAGTATTGCTCCATGAAGATATGTCTCGCAAATGAATGCATAGTCTGTATGCCACCAGGATACTCATCATATGTTGCAAGGGAGGCAAGTTTAGCAGACTAAGGTCTCTGTGGGGTCCAATCATCTGTCCAAACACTCATAGACTCTGACTTGTTTCAGTAAGCTTTGAATGACTTTAGATATAGTCATGTTGAAGCATTGCTCCATGGAGATAGATGCCCATGTCTTGCAGATGAATGCATAGTCTTATGCCACAAGGATCCTCATCATGTGTTGCAAGAGAGGCAAGTTTGGTAGCCTAAGGTCTCTATGGGGTCTAGTTGTCTGTCCAAAGGGAGACTATGAGTGGCATTGCATTGAATGCATTTGTGGCACATGCACACATTGTAGTTGAGAGAAGAGGCAATTTGATGTCTGTCCAAATGAAATGATGGAAGACAACCCTGTTGCTCTCGAATGGAGAAGATTTGAATATGTTAGTGTTGAAGGATTGAAGAAAAAGAGATGGCTACTATCATATAAGAGCATTTAGCCATGGGAGCTTATAGATCATTTCTTTTATGACTAATGAAAATCTACTCGTTGACCTATAAGAGTCCATGTAAGTGCATCGCAAGACAATTTCTATATTTCGGATGATAGGGAAAAATACAAAACAACATTGGGTGTGGTCGGATGGTGTTTCCTCTCAATTTAAATCAACCCGTGGATTCTACTTTGTCTCAATATTAAAATTCTTGACTATCTAAACATGATGTGGAACTTCTTTAGGTCTATCCATGGCAAGGTGGAACATCATGGATGTGGTGTTGTTTTTACATGAGCTCTATTTAGAAATAAACTAACACACCCTCAAGAAAAGCTCAATGATGCCCATGATGTTGTAACATGGCTTACAACCAACCTCTATATAGGGGCACAATTAACATATAGTAAACAAATCCTTAGGAATAGTGTACTATGAAGAGTGTTCCATGAAGTGAGTGAATGAAGTGCAAAGGAGAAGCAGATACAATTGTGAGGCCGTTAGAGGAATTTGTAGTTTTTGCAATAGATGGGTCTTTTCAAACAATCACCTACTCAAAACAAGAAAACTTTCTTGTTTTATAGTGCGGGCATCACAATGGATCATGACAATTGTGAGAACATTACAAAAACTATCAAGAGATGGGAGCCAATTCAAGTTTTCCCTCTACATGAAGATTGAGTGATAAACAATGGAGAGATAAATTATGACTCACCACAGTTGGGGAGTGTTTTGATGACCTCACTAGCTATCTGGATGAGGGGGATACCTTTGCAATTGCCCCACTGACTCTAAAGAGAATGAGGAAGATGACCTATACTTTGTGTTGCATCGTACCAAACCCAAGCACAAGGTTGAGGAAGGATCATTGACAAACAAACAAACTACAAGAAGTGGGTTGTAGTAGTTGGAGCTATTTGGTACAAATAAACATCCAAGAGAGGCCATAATTACATTCTACAACCTCCTCCCAAACAACCACATGCTTGTTTTACTAATCCCAAATCACAACAACACAAAGCAACTATAGACGTGCTTGGTAGATGCGCAAAATAACGGGCGCGTCTATAGGCGGTTCTTTAGTAGAGGAATTACGGGCGCATCTAAAAGCTCGTATATTTGCGCGTAAATTACCGTGTCTACGTGCGCATCTAACCTGAGAAAATACGAGCCCGTCTAACATCCTGTCTATTTGTGCGTCTATTTGCATGTGTTTTAGCGCATTTATTTGCGCATTTACACTGAGAATCAGACGCACATTTAGACGCATAAATAGACGCAAACCAGAGAATACAGAAAGTGAGATTTTGGTGTACATCATTGCTTTCCAAACATTGCCCATGATTACCAAAGCACATAATTTTTTGCAAGCCCACATATACAAGAGTTAAGTGAGACGAGGAGAATGAGACAATATGTAAAATAGTTTTGCCAATATCAATTATGGGGCTACGGTTCAATCTCATCCTCAATGAGATCAACCCTTGCCAAACTATCTACTTCAAAATCCAAACAAGTGTTTAGATCTACAAATACATTCAACCCACTACTACTTGTGCCGAGCTTGTGCCACTCATGTGCTCATCGAAATCAACATCTCGAATGGTAGGCTCATCCTCACGGGTAATGGCCTCAATATCTATATCTCCTATCTCATGATCATCCTCCTCTCTTGTATCACGGTCATCATCACGTCCATGGCCATGATCATCCTCCATACGCTCCATATTAGTAAATGTACTATACATCACTTTGGAATGTGGCATAATAGGTATGACATGCCACCATCTATTATTATCCACCATTGGTTGATAGACAACCTAATTCAAACACAAATACAATCATGTTACTTTTCTTGCATCAAATATTTAAAAGCGAGTATTTTATATATGTGCAAAGTACCTGTTCACATTGTTGCGGTAGTACTAGTGTGTCCTTCCTACTTTGCCAAACCTTTGTGGAGTCAATAGTTACAAAGCCACTTGCATGGCGTTTGATTGTTTCATTAGGGCCTCTTTCCACCACGTCCTTAAACCACTTTACATCCAAAACATACACAAAGAAGCGTCGAAAGTCAAGCATAATAATATCTTGGATTATGCCCCAAGAATCATCCATGGCTCCATTGGCTCCCTCAAAGCTAGCAATGACGCCGCAATCTTGTGTGTTTCTCTTATCATCAATCCGTTGTGTTCGAAAATGCTTGCCCTCACACCATATAGCATTGAACATAGTGCACTACACCAAGAAAAAATCAATTAAATAAGCAATCTAAATTATTGAAAGCTCCTAACTTATGCATAACATTCTATATACCGACCTTGCTCATGCATCCCCTAGCATACTCCCATTCTTCCATTGTGATATGCATCCCCTCGTCTTTCTCTGCTTTCTCCATTTCATTAAGTAGCCAATCCACATGAATATCCTTTGGAAGTGTTCTTAGATGCTGAGGGTATGGCACACGAGATCTATGGTGTATATGAAAGAGGGCCCTTTCTTCTTGTCTTCTTGCCTTTGCATCCTCGTATCTTGTCACCCATCTTTTCATCACATCACTATTAAGCACGCAAAAGAGGTTGATACTATTATGCAACTCCGTGTTTATTACTTTGTTGAGTCCTTTCCCTTGAGGCACAATAGAGGTCATCCTTAGGTCTTCATCATCTCTCCATAGTCGTGGGAGAGAGCTATCCACATCAACAAGAAACTCAGAAATATATACAAGTGACTCTTGTACCAACCAACCCTCAGCCATGCTACCTTCGGGTCTTGCATTTTGTCTCACGAAGCCCATTAGGAGAAAAGGGAGCTCATTTTGGGGCCTTTTATGATTTGGAAAAATAAGCTCTCAACCAATCAATAGAGGGCGAACGTAACGTTGAAAATTCACGAAAATAAGAGAAAATAGAAAAAAGAAACAATACTTTATGTAAGTACAAGCGTGCTACATTAATGTGGAGATTGGTTTTTTATTCTCAGAAGATCTTTGGACAAGAAGATAGAATCTAAACTGACATTTTATCTGACAAGATCCTTCCCGCTTCCACCTTCCTTTGAACTTTTAAATGTTGTGCCGCCTTTCGTGTGAAAGGTCTACCATTCTATACCATTGCCTCATTGTGCAAGAGCCTTTCTTTTCCAAAACTGCTCCATTGATCCTGTTTGGCATAGAGTAAGATGTTTCTCATCAACTGTCTATCTGCCCACTTTCTCTTTCTTGAAACTTCAAATTGTTATCTTAGTTACACAGTAGTTACATTACTTTGCTATTGTTACAGATTCAGAAAATCTCCATGGTGAACCAAAACCACGGCCGTTCTTGTGGAAGACGCTCTGTGGATGATAATGCTACGAAGGAAGAATTATACCAAACATCCTTACCCCGTCGACTTGCTTCTTCTGTTTTGTCGGTAGAGAATTCAAGTACAGTCAAAACGGAAGGAACTTGGGAAAGGTTTAGTGTTTCGAAAGGAGCATGGGTGCTCATGCAACCTAGCAAAAGAAAAAGACCCCAGACAAAAAACATTTTCTTGGCGTCATGGAAGGGAAGAGTACGAGATTTTAAAATCACCAAAGGGAAGATATCTGTGAAAGAAGTTTTGATTCAGCATGTGTACATGCATAAAGAACTTGTCTTGTGAGACTATCCAAAAAATTTTCCGCAACACAGGCCTAATTGTATATTTTTCTATTGTGGTTTTTTTCTTTACGAGGTGTATGGATTTTTAAGATGAAGCTTTCTCTCTTAGCTTATTGACATTCTTGTGTTGTTTTATTTCAGATTTATATCCTTCATCGTATGAGACATGGCAAAACATCAATTGTATTCTGGGATTTATAGATGTTCTGCATGGATCGATAAGAGAACAACAATACCAAGGTCGATGTGCAATAGAGCTAGCTCAATCGGGTATATTTTTTATTGATCATTTTTATCAGTTGCTGGACAAAGCTAACACACATGGTGTATTAATAAAACAAGACCTTCCGGCGTGGAATTCAGTGGATTGGCCTCACCCACATTCTAGTGTTACAGAGGCATATAGGGCGAAGCTTTTTACAGAAGTACAGAAAGCTCTGAGGCCCAATATTGCCACTAGGATAGTAAAAATTTCTTTGTGCATGCCTCTCACAGTTTTTGTGGACTTGTTTAATACCTTTCCACTGAAGGTTTCAAAAACAATGTTCACAGTTAAAGCAACAAATTCGGCATGCATGCCACAATTTTTGGATAAAGGTTGGGATAAGAAGACATGTAGTTCAGTGTTTTGTGAGGTGGTCCAACCTTCTATGCAACTGAAGTACATGGTTGCATCACAAAATTTTATTTTCTCTTTTTATTACAAGCGCAGTCGAATGCTAGGCACAAAGCTTGTCCCAATGGATCAAGATGAGTCTTTTGGTGCAGAAAATAAACTTATTGATATTGATGTTGTTGAGAATGGTGATGTGCTAGTCAATATCTCATTAAGAGAATGTTGCTCCCTAGCTCAATTGCGCAGTGACATTCTGTTTGAGACTGAAGGTTCTATCTCAAACGACTTTTTATTTATCTACAACAACAGAAAGGTACACCATCTGATTTATCCTAGTCTCATTAAGCATTGCTATTAGTTTAATTTACCACTCTGATTCATATTGCTTTTTTGCAGTTACTCAAAAGAAGAGAGAGCTCAATAAAATGCAAAGACATCGAAAATTTAAAAATTGAGATAACACAGACTCCATAAACAAAGGTTTTGTATTCAATCAAGTAAGATTTAGTACAGAACTGTTTAGCTAAATATGTAGAACATATTTCTGACATCCATTTTCTATTTATGTACAGCTTGATCCAGAGGCTGCTCGACATTTTTTGGAGGATCTTTTCTCTGCTGCTCCATCCTGTCCGTGCTCCATCCTGTCTCCTCCATTGCCCCAGGAGCCTCTCTTTGCTGCTTCTCCACCTTCTCCTCAACATTAGTAGCAGGTCTTTGCTCCTGTGTCTGCTCCTCCTCAGCACTATGTGATTGCTCCTGTGGCTTCTGGTCCTCAGCATTAGGTGCTTCATTTGTGGGATCAAGGTGTATGACACCTTCTTGAACTTTAGAGCTTTCACCCAGCTCCACAGTAGCTGGTACAATAGGTTTGGGGGAGGCATAGCTCAAAAACCTCCAAATTGTATGAGCTCTAAAATTATGTACATAGTTGGAGCTGAAGCTATCCTCTTTCATCTGCAATGGCAGAGGATAATTTAGAACACTTTGTATCATTATGAATTATCTTCAAGCTAAATGAAAAGTATTTTTCCTTACCAGGTCTGGCTGTTCCTTCTCAAAGTAGCTTGAAAGTATATATTTTGCATTGATCAGCACTCTCCATTTAATAGACTTTTTACCTCTAGACTTATTGGCTCTATTGAATCCAAAAGAGAGACATTTGGAGGACAGTGATCCAATGCATCTAAAAGCCTTCTAATACAACTGCAATATGTATAATTTAGTTAGTATGATATCAAAATAATGAAGTTTTAAGTTCAAAAAGCACACACAGCACTTATAATTTCAGCTCTCTGTGTGTGTTTTTTAGAGAGTTGAATAGAAAGCATTGCTTCTGCTGGATGTCAATAGAAACAAAACTCCAGTGGTCACTGCATAAGGAAAAAAGCATAAGAAAATCAAAGGCTACAAGAGTTCCCAATCTTAAAGAAGAATCTTAAAAGAAGTAGTCACCCACATACCTGCTATGGTGTGGAAGTAGCAAAACATCAATTACTTCAAAATTGCAGTGTTTGAACCGGCTGGAAATACTCATGGGAGTCTCCTTTGCATCTCTTAATTTAGAAGAAATGGCTGGATCAACAATATGGACTGTATGCTGTACAGAGGGGTGAAGCCAGCTTCTCATCATGCTGCATAGGATCAGAAAATAATTAGGGTAGGTTATAAAGGAGGTACAAGGAGGATTGATATGCAAAAAATGTAAAATTTATAGACACTTACTAGAGCATTGCAAGAATGATAGTATCTGAGCAATACTCATTCTTATGAGCCAATGCTGCTAAGCATTGTTTTGTCAAGTCAAAATCATTCATTGAAACTTCATCCTCAATATGAAAAACTACATCAGGGCCCAACTCCTTCAACCTTCTATGTATCTGTAGCTCCTTCTTTCTAGTCTCCACATCTATAACAGATTTTGTTTCTTTTATTTGCTGCTTCAGTGAGTCCTCATAAGCAGCCTTCCCTTTGGTGTTCTTTGAGTGTGTTATCTCAACAACCTTTACCTCATCAACCTTCAACTTCCTTGTAGGTGGAATTAGCAATATGTCTCTCATTTTGATGTCCTGCCATTCCATAGGATGAAAAAGCTTGTCATACCTCCATCTCACTCTGGACAAAGTGTTGAAGTCTTTGGCCATCAAAGTCACCCTGTGAGCATGGGCTGCTACAAGCATTGCATCTTCAAAATATTTCTCCAAGTAATCCTCTGCCATTTCCTGTAAGGAAAGAATGGCAGTTCTATTCCACCTGAACCCAAGGTTCCAACTGTCACAAATTTCTCTCACCAGTCTTTGAAAGGGTGCTTTGGGTATTGCAAAGCCTATAGCTTTCTGTTGCCTCCTGATCTCCCTTAGCACACCTGCACCATGATTCAATCTTTTGGCCTTTTGCTTGAGCACGCTCATTGGCTTACCATTCCTGCCATGTGCAGCTCTTCCCTTTGGAGGCACACTAAATTTCTTGGTACCTGCCCCAGCTGCTGTTGCTGCAAGCCCTGGCCCTTTGCCAACTTTCCTTGCAGTTGACTTGGTTCTTGCCATCACTCTGAAAAACTGCATACAAAGGATTGGAAAGAGATCATAGACATGGAGAACATGTTCTAACAAAGAAAAGGCAATCACAAGGGTGGATGAAGCCATATAGAGAAATTTGCAATAAAATGCGATATGAGCAGTTTGGAATTTCAGACAGGTCCACATCGCATTTTGCTACAAATTTTTGAAATGACATGCTGGTGCACTCCTACAGTGATTTCTATGTCTCTCCAACTAAATACAGTATGAATGGAGTTTATCCAAGAAGATTACTGCTATGGAAGTCACAAAACCAGAATGACAGGGGTTGATGAAGCAATATTTCAATATTTGCAACAAAATGCGATTTCAGCTGTTTGAAATTCCTAAGGCCTTATCCTCGCATTTTGCTGCAAATTCATGAGGCAGCATGCTGGAATATGCCTTCAGTCATTTGAAGGTGTTTGCATAACCATACAGGATGGATTGAGTCTATGGAAGGCAAGAAGTGTGTACAGACTGAAGGGAGAACCCATAAGTACAGTTTTACCCTCACATGCAAATATCACACTTGAAGATCTGCATTCCTACAGTGATTTCTCTGTCTTGACTTGAGTCTATGCATTTCCATGCAGGATGGATTTTTTCTATTGTAGGCAAGAAGATTGCAGAGACTAAGGGGAGAACCCATTGTTACTGACCTGGAATTTATCTGTGGATGTGCTGTGCTGCTGATGAGTAACCTGTGCTGAGGATGAACCTGTGCTGCTGGACAGGATGCTGATATTGCAGAGTATGGAGGTAGGCAAGAGAGCAGAGACTGGAGGGCAAGAGGTCTAAAACAGGATACCACAAATAAGTGCAAATAGAAATAAAGCATCTCTAAATCCCACACGTGTGGAATGTAGTCATTTTTCACACGTGTGGATGGGACCCAGATCTCTTGGAGTTTGAAATTTGGCACGTGTGAAAGTACACTTTATGCCTTGGAACTTGTGCCATTCATGATTTCATAATCAATACCACAACCACTTTTCCCTCCCCTGTCTCCCAATCTTTCATCCCTGCCACGACCCTCGCATCTTCCATTTCCTTCTCTCTGATCCTTTCCTACCCAGCACACTCCATCCAGACTGCAACCTACCTGAAGACTACTACTACTTCCAGATCTCCAGGTTACCTAGAGTGCAAAGTTCAAGCTAGAGAAAGAGCAGGAGATTTACTAGTGCAACTCCATCAGCATGGAAAAGGAAAAAAAAGGTCAGAATTCTAGATTGGTTTCAATGTTTTTTAACATATATTTCTTCCATCCATTGGATTTTTTATGTCCAAATGTCTTCACTCAGCTCCATCCTTCTTGTTACATTTTCAATTTATACTGTTCAAGAATGTGGTAAATCACCCAGAAATTAGATTGGAGTTGGATATGAATAGAAACTAGAAATTTGCAACAAAATGCGAGGAGAGTGGTTTATAATTCTCTAAACAGCCCATATCGCATTTTGCTGCAAATTCCTATTGTTGACACATTCCTCATGAAAAGTTTCACTCATTCCATTATTTCTCTTGCATATGAGATCATCGTGTCCAGGAATCACTGAGATGAACCAAATGCTTGATTTGACATGCACATGAACAGAACTTGAGAATTTGCAACAAAATGCGAGGAACACACTATTCAAAATTTTTGGACTTTCTCTCTTGGTTTGGACTTTTTTTTGGAGCATATCCTTTCCACTCAACTTCACTTAGTGAGCTAAAAAATTGGGTTTTTTGAGCACTTAATGGGTCACTTATATACAAATATGGCCTTATTAAGCTAGTAAAAAGTCAAGTGGTAACCTCTAATTTTAAAAAAAATGGCTCGCTGAAGCTATAATTCCCAAACTCATGCATGGTGCCTCCATCCAATAACTATAATAATAATAATAGTAGTCTCCTAACTCAAGTTCAATTTTAACACTATGAAGTGAAAATATAACACCATATGAAAAGAGTTTGTTGAATTCAACATATAAGTGGTGTATAGATACACCATTTAAAAAAAAAAAAAGAGTTTGTTGAATTCAATACATAAGTGGTGTATAGATACACCCTTTTTTTAAAAACAAACCATACAATAAATTATCTTATTGGTGGTGTATAGATACACCATTTGTATGGAAAAAAGCATACAAAACATTATCTTATGCATTTGAATCTCGTTATTGGTGGTGTATAGATACACCATTTGTATGGAAAAAAGCATACAAAACATTATCTTATGCATCTGAATCTCGTTCAGAGTCATCAGACTCATGTAATGTATTTGAGCTTGATGGGTCAAGTCTTGCCAAATGATGTTTAATATGGACACGACTTGGATCAGGGATTGTGATACATTTTTCAACATTGTATCCATGCTTCTTTTTAAAACTTCGTGTCCTCGATTTCCAGCAATGAATAATGCTACTGACTTCCACCTCTGTTAATCCCTCATTATTTGGAACCCATTCACATTTCTTTTGCAAGCATCCCTCATAGAGTTGTTTTATTGTATATCTTCTCGGGAGATTTTTTAATGGCTTTGGTTCATACCATAAAGCTGTAAATGTTATAGGAGTTCCCTTGTCATCCCTTTCTATCTTAGTAACCTTTGCAACCCAAATTGGGCCACCTTGGTCATCCAACTCTGAACCCGGATCAAATGCCCAAACTGCAACAAATAGACCCTCTTCAATCTCATTACATGGTATAAACTCTGGTAAGGGTTTGTCTCCCTTCCTGCCACAATATTTTCGAGGTAAAAGGCATTCCTTTGCTTCCTCCATATCTACTAACATATTTATATCCAAAGGAAAACTTGGTGACCTAGCTTGTTCCGGCCAAAAGGATTCAGAGTATTCAATGCTCATTAAGTTTTCTTGTCTTTCTAAAGATTGGATAAGTGCTTTAGTTGATTTAATTGTCTCCAAATTCTTAGTTGATTGCTCAGGATATTTCTGCATCATACTTTGAAGATGTTTAATGAAGGCTTTCAAGCCTTTCATTTCATCTATGTCAAGTGATTTGTTTTTTGCAAGAACAAATCTAGTTTCCTCCAATGGAATTATTCGTTGTAATAAAGCATATGACTCACTCCATAAATGATCTCCATCTACTGAGTAGTGCTTCCATTGCATCACTGGAATATTGTTATGCATGTGAAACCGAAAGTAGTGTGGATTTGTGTGTCCTATTAGGGCATCATCTCCTGTTTGTAAATGTGGCTCTATAAATGCTCTCCAATCTACCATCCTCTCTAAGATAGCCACTTCTGATTCTTCCTTACGAGAACCTCCAATTTTTTTCCCAAATCGAAATAGCATATCCTCCATTGTCAAAACATCCATTGCCTTCAACTCACCAGAGATAACACTGAAGATTTGATCTATGTCTTCATGTGTATGGCCGACAAGAAGAAAGCCAACTTCCACTTCTTCAAATATTTTCAAACCAACCAACATAGAGCATAAAGCAAATATATATTTATTCTTGTTCTCTCTCCAACAATTATCAGCTTGTATTCGCAATGTGTTAGGCAAACATCCGCGAGCATCTCTGACCTTTCTTATTGCTTTCATGATTGATGTAACAACCTGGTTACTATCATGGTCATGCAAACTATCAATCCATACATCACAAAAGATTCGGTATCCATGTACTAATACTCCACACAAGTGTGTTTTTAGTCCATGTTTTCCCTCCAATGCCGGTGGGATACGTCTATATCGTGGCAAAGTGGTTGTATTCTGGTCCATGCCATCAATGGTGATGCACATGGACTTATCGACATGTGAAATAGCTTCCTCTCTCCAAGAAGCATACAACTTTCGAGCATCCTGCACATGACGTAAATGGATTGATCGCCATTTAATATATCTTCCTCGCTGCTGCTCACATTTACTATGTTCAATGGCATTTTTTAATTCATCACATGTCTTACATTTTGACATCCTTTGCTTTGATGGTGTCTTGACATGGCAAAAATCTCTACGCCAAATTTTGTACAAGGTTGATCGTGAAATCATGCTCTCGTCTCTGTCTTGTAAAGTTTTATTGACAGTCTCTAGGACGACCTTCTTTGTCATTCCCAAAGGAAGATGTTGTTGGCATTCGACACGTCCATCTAGCATTGTTTGTTGAAGATGAGGCTGCGGTAATGCATGGTCTTCGAGAACTTGCTTTAATGTTGCGGTTGCATTTATAGTGCTTCCATGGCATTTAAGCTTGTAGGTATTTCCATGAATTGTATGAATAACTTTTTCTTTCACCTCTGCCCAGATGGTCCAATATGTGCCATGTGATAGTCCAGTTAACCATTGATATCCTCGATTGCAAATGGGTCTCCCATTAACCATGGGTTTCAATCTAGGTTTACAGTGTCCTGTGCTCAAATCTTGATTAGTGCCTTGATGAAGAAAGCATGAAAACTCTTAAAGAAGATAGTTATGTCTATTAGGCGCTGTCTTACTCCAAATACCAAGGCGTATGGCTGCACAATCATCTTTCCCAACTTTTCTAATGCAAAGTCTCTTGCAACAAACTCGCATAAGCATCCTTTCCATATTCTCCTCGGATAGCATCACATGTCTCTTTGGTTCTGGAATTGATGCCATGATTCTTCGCCTCTTCACACTCACATACTTTCTTTTTGTAAATAGTGTCTTGCGTTTTCTAGTTGTAAGACCATCAAACCTCGAATCCATTTCCCTTGAATCTTCATCTTTATAATCAAATGCTGTGTAGGCTTGAGAATTATTTGATTTCTTATAATATCTTGGAAATGGCAATCTGGTCGACATGTTCATTGATGTCAATTTGTTGCCAATGCCTCTTGAATTTTGTGGTTGAACTGTTTCTCCTTCGTAACTCAAGATTCTCCCATCTATATTCTCTGGCATGCTAGCAACAATATTCTCAGATTCTCTGCACCTTTTGCCTTGTATTCGAGTGGTAACATCCGCAATAGGTAGGGTTTGAGTGTTAAATTTTGTTTTGAAGTTGTTGCGTACGCAATAGGTAGGGAGGGGTTGTGAGAGTTTGAGTTAAAGAGGAAAATTTATGGAAAAAAAGATTTAATGCTAAAATGGTTTTTTAAGTTGTTGCGTACACACAAGTTTTTTAGAAAAAGATTGGATTTGAAAAAAAATTCAAATTTATAAAAACTTGATTCTTAGAAGTTCTTGCGTACGCAACAACTCACCTCTTGCAACATTTTGAAAATTTTTGCGAATCCTGCAACAGGTTGATGAGAGGAGAGAAGCGTGGAATGTAAACGAATGATCTTTGAATGAAAGAGAGAATGAAGAATGTTCTACTTATAGAGAACCTAAAAGAACTAAAAAAACCTTAAAAACTAAAAAAAGCTGACTTGACCTAAAAGCTATCCATTTCCTATAAAACTCTACTTCTCCTCATTCTGTCTCACAACTCTCTTATTCTCTCTTACAACTCTCTCCTGGAGCTCCACCACCTCTCCACTCAGGTACTCCCTCCCTCCCTCTTCTCCAACTTCCTCTCTCCCCTCCCCTTCCCGTCCCTTCCCCTCTCCTCCCGCATCTCCCCTCCCTTCCCTTCCCCCTTCTCCTCTCCTCCCTCCCCAAGGCCCCTTCCCCTCCCCTTGCTTGCTCCCTCCTCCTTCTGTCCCCTTCCTTCCCTTCCCCCTGCCGCTTGTCCTTGCTCCTCCCTTCCCTCCGCCCCCTCCCTCCAACCTCCCTCTCCCTGTCGTCCCTACCCCGCCCCCACCCCCCCTCCGCCCCCCTTCCCTCCCCTCCGCCCTTCCCACCCCCCTCCCTCCCTCCTGCCCTACCGCCGCGCCCCCCCCTCCTGCCCTGTCGTTGACCCCTCTACCCCCCCCCTTCCCTTCGCCCTCCCCTCCGCCCCTCCCTCCCTCTCGCCCTCCCCTCCGCCTTCCCCTTTCCTCCCCTCCGCCCCCCAACCCCCCCCCTCCCCTCCCGCCCTCCCCACGCCCCCCCCCCCCCCCGGCGCGCCTGCCCCCTTCCGTCATCGGAAGGGGGTGAGCGCGCCGGGGGGGGCGTGGGGAGGGCGGGAGGGGAGGGGGGGCGGGCGCGTCGGGAGGGGGGGCTGGGGGCGGGGGGGGCGTGGCGAGGGCGGAGGGGGGGGCGGGCGCGTCGGGAGGGGGGCTGGGGGCGGGGGGCTGAGGGAGGGGGGGGGTGTGGGGAAGGGGAGGGGGGGCAAGGGCGCCCCCCCCACCTGTTGCGCACGCAACAGGTTGGTGGGGGGGGGGGCAAGGGCCGACCCCCACCCCACCCACCTGTTGCGTGCGCAACAGGTGGGGGGCTTCCCCCCGCCCCCCCCTCCTGCCCTCCCCACGCCCCCCCCCCCCACGCGCCCGCCCCCCCTTCCGTCCGGAAGGGGGGGCGGGCGCACGGGGGGGGGCGTGGGGGTGGGCGCGCGGGGGGGGTGTGGGGAGGGCGGGAGGGGAGGGGGGGGCATGGGCGGGGCGTCGGGGGGGGGCGTGGGGAGGGCGGGAGGGGAGGGGGGGCATGGCGAGGGCGGAGGGGGGGCGGGCGCGCCGGGAGGGGGGGCTGCGGGGGGCGGGGTGTGGGGAAGGGGAGGGGGGCGAGGGCGCCCCCCCCACCTGTTGCGTGCACAACAGGTGGGTGGGGGGGGGGCCGACCCCCCCCACCCACCTGTTGTGCACGCAACAGGTGGGGGGCTTCCCCCGACCCGCCCCCCCCTTCCCTCCCCTCCGCCCATCCCTCCCGCCCTCCTCTCCGCCTTCCCCTTTCCTCCCCTCCGCCCCCCCAACCCCCCCCTCCCGCCGTCCCCATGCCCCCCCCGCCGCCCGCCCGCCCCCCTCCCCTCCGCCCCCACGCGCCCTCCCCTCCGCCCTCCCTTTCCCTCCCCTCCGCCCTCCCAACCCTCGCACACCCCCGCCCTCCCCACGCCCCCCCCCGCGCCCGCCCCCTTTCGTCGACGCGGGGGAGGGCGGAGGGGAAGGGGGGCGCGTGCATCGGGAGGGGGGCTGGGGGGCGTGGGGAGGGCGGAGGGGAAGGGGGGGGGCGGGCGTGCTGGGAGGGGGGGCTGGGGGGCGGAGGGAAGGGCGGCGGGTGTGGGGGGAGCGCGGGAAGGGGAGGGGGGGCGAGGGGGGCATCGATGCCCCCCACCTGTTGCGCACGCAACAAGTCCCCCTCGCCCCCCTCCCCTTCCCTCCGCCCACCCGGCCCCCCGCTCCCCCCTTCCCTTGCCCCTCCCCTTCCCTCGCCACATGTGTGCATGTGGTGAGGGAAGGGGAGGGGCAAGGGAAGGCACACGTGTGGTGAGGGAAGGGGAGGGGCAAGGGAAGGGGGGGCATGGGGAAGGAGCAAGGGGGAGGGGGGGCGGGCGGAGGGCGTGGGGGCAGGGGCAAGGGAGACAGGGGAGGGCGGGCGGACGAGGGCGAGGGGAGGCGGAAGGGGAGGGGGGACAAGCAAGCGGGCGAGGGCGAGGGAGGAGGGGCAAGGGGAGGAGGGCGAGGGGGTGGGCAAGGGGAGGGGGAAGGGGAGGGGGCGAGGGAGGCAGGGAGGGAGCATCACCCCCTCACCTGTTGCGTGCGCAATAGGGGACAAGGGGAAGGGAAGGGAGGGGGTGGGGAGAGCAAGGGGTGGGCGGATGGAAGGGGGACGTGAGGCGGGCGAGAGGCAAGGAGGGCAAGGGGGCGGGCGAGGGAGATGACACCTGTTGCGTGCGCAACAGGTGCGGGGCGAGGGCAAGGGGAGGGGCAAGGGGAAGGGAAGGAGGTGCGTGGGGAGGGAAGGGGCGTGGGGAGGTGCGTGTGGAGGGAAGAGGTGGGCGTGAAAGGGCAAGGGGCGGGGAGGGGGACATCGCAAGGTGACGGGCAAGGGGTGATTAAAATAAACTAACTAATTAAAATAAAATAATTAAAAAAAATATTTTATTTTAAAAATTAAAAATAAATAAATCTTAAAAGAATATTTAATTAAAAATTTATTTAATATTTTGAGTTTGAAAATCATTGTATTTCTCATTTTTTATTTTTGATTGTTTTTCAGAAAACTATAGCTTTCATGGCTTCCAGTTTTGGTTCCAAGGTGTCTTTCAAATACCTTGAACATGCTTGGTATTTTATGGAGCGGAAATCAAAGTATTTTTTGGTGATCACTTCAGAGAACATATCAAGCCCGAAATATTCTGCAGAGGCAGTAAGAAATGGTGGCATGGTATCAAACATCAATATTAAAGAAAACAATTTGATAGAAATTGTGTGCCAAGGAAAGAATGACGAGGTGGTTTACAAGTTACGAGTTACTCCGAAGCACTTCTTGAAACCGTTACCAGATTCAATTGAGGGATCCCAAGAATTACTTAATGCCTTAGAAGCATTGAAGAAAATGTGGGATGCATTTCCAAGTGGTGGTGCTGAACCTTCAGGGGCACTAATTATGCCATCTATAACATGTAAAGAATAAGGGAGAGAGATAGGAGACTCAAGTTTAGCTTTCTTCACAACACACAAAAGAGAGAGGACTCAAGGTTGGAGGGTGAAGCCTTTCTTCACTTTTGCACACAACAACAATACAATAGAAGAGGGAAATACCCTATATGTCAAACCCTAGAATACGTGGTTCATATGTGAATCCAAACCAAAAACATACGTGGTAGTCTAACTACACCACGAGTACAACTAACATAGGCGGTGACATAAATGATAGTCATCCAGGAGATATATCGGGGGTAGAGCTTGATATCTCAACACTCCCCCTCAAGCTCAAATCCATCTCACGTACACCAAGCAAGCTCCTAAATCTGCGAAGCTTCTCGGTACCCAATGCCTTCGTAAAAATATCAGCCACCTGCTCCTCAGTGCTGACATAGACAAGATCAATCTCACCAGCTAGAACCTTCTCTCTCACAAAGTGATAATGCACCTCAATGTGCTTCGTTCTAGCATGATAAACTGGGTTATTAGCAAGCATGATGCTGCTAATGTTGTCACAATGAATGACAACTGCTGCATGAACTGACTGTCCCATATCTGCAAGTAGCTTCCGTAACCAAGCTACCTCACATGCAGCCATTGCTGCACCCCTGTACTCAGCCTCTGTGCTCGACAAGGCAACTGTTGGCTGCTTCTTGCTGCTCCAACTGATGGCACCACTCCCAAGGGTTTATAAAACCACTAGTAGATCTCCTGTCTGAGACACTACCAGCCCAATCAGCATCTGTGTATCCATGTACCTGTAATGCACACCCAGCTTCATAAAACAGTCCATAATGCAATGTGGACTTCACATACCGCAGTATGCGCCTAGCCGCATCCAAATGTGGCTTCCTCAGTGCCTGCATAAACTGACTCACCAGCCCCACAGATAGCTCAAATCTGGTCTAGTTATAGTCATGTAAATTAAGCTACCTACTATGCGCCTGTACATAGTAATATCTTCAAGAAGCTCACCTGTCTCTGCATTGAGCTTCACATTCTGCTCCAATGGAACAGAGATAGGCTTACAGCCTGTCATCCCATATTTGGACAGCATGTCCAAACCGTATTGCCTTTGCAATAGCCATATCCCACTCGGGGATCTAATAACCTCAATGCCCAAGAAGTAACGCAGCTCTCCCAAATCCTTCATCTCAAATTTCTGCTTCAACAGCAGCTTCACTTCATTAATGTCTGCATCACTATCACCTGTAATAATCAAGTCATCAACATAGATGACTACAAGCACAATCCCTCTGTTTGTCCTTTTCACATAAAGTGAAAAATCTGAATTGGAAATCTGAAATCCAATAGTGACAAGATATTGCCCTATCTTGTCTGACCATGCCCTCAGTGCCTGTTTTAAGCCATACAAGGCTTTGCGCAACCTGCATACAAAATCGGGGTGTGAATTATCCTCATAACCTTCTGGCTGCATCATATAAACCTCTTCCTACAAATCACCATGCAAGAAGGCATTTTTCACATCCATCTGATGCAAAGGCCATCCCTTTGCAGCAGCCATAGCAATTACTGGTCTCACGGTTGCCATCCTTGCAACTGGGCTGAAAGTTTCCTCATAGTCAATTCCATATGTCTGCGCAAAACCTTTGGCAACCAATCTTGCCTTGTACCTGCTAACAGACCCATCAGCATTGTGCTTTACTTTGTAAACCCACTTGCAGCCAATAGCCTTCTTATCATGAGGCAAAGGCATCAAATCCCAAGTGTGGTTTGCATCCAAGGCAGCCATCTCTTCATCCATAGCTGCTTCCCAATTTTTATGCCCTGCTGCATCCTCAAAACATGTGGGCTCTGGCTCCTCTAGAACCTTGACCATATAAGCATAGTGATGTGCTGTATACCCATCATATCTCAGCCTGTCAACTGGATACTTAATACGAGTGGACCTCCGTACAACTGGATCAGTTGCAGGAGTCTTTAAATCATGCCTGCTTTTCCTTGCACCAGGTGTAACAACAGAAGGAATCCCAAGTTTCTCATCAAGGCTCATTTCAGAGCCATTTGACTCTCCATCAACATGAGAGCTACCAGCAGACACATCAAACACTGGAGCATGGTCCACTTTTTCTTTTCCCTTATGTGATACCTGCACAACACTATCAGGACTGCCATGTGATGATTCACTAGATCTCAATCTCCCTGTCCATGCATTAGATCCACTAGTAGAGGACTCTCTGGGTCCACTCAAGGCTTGAGATTGCTGCTCTGCATTTATTGCAGCATTCCCATTTCCTGCATCTGCATCTCCTACCATAACAGTTGGTGCATACCAGCTGCTCATTTCATAAAAAACAACATCTCTGCTCACTTGCATTTTGCGGGTGGAAGGGTTATAACAGCGATACCCTTTCTGGTGCAGAGCATATCCAATAAAGATGCATTTTTCTGCCTTTGGATCCAGCTTTGTTCTCTTCTCATCAGGAACATGAACATAAGCTATGCAACCAAATACCTTCAAGTGAGAAATATCTGGTTTTTGGCCTGTATACATTTCTTCAGGCGTCATGCCATGGACAGCTGCAGTGGGGGTTCTCTTCATAATATAAACAGCAGTTGCTACTACTTCAGCCCAAAAATAATCAGGCATGTTTTTCTCATTTAGGATCGCCCGTCCTACTTCTGCAATATGCCTGTTCTTCCTTTCTGCAACCCCATTCTGCTGAGGGGTAGACCTGCATGAGTACTTCCTTTGAATTCCCTGTTCTTTCAGATATTCACAAAATTCTTCTGAAAAGTACTCTCCCCCTCCATCAGATCTTAGCACTTTAATATGCACACCTTTCTCTTTTTCAACCATGGCCTTAAAAGCCTTGAAATGGCTGAACACTTCACTTTTGTGCTTCATAAAATAAATCCACACCTTCCTAGTGTAGTCATCAATAAACGTCACATAATAATGGCATCCACCAATAGAAGCAGCTTTGGTTGTCCAAACATCTGAATGGATCACTTCCAAAGGTCTTCTGCTCACCTTAGCATTTTTGGGAAATGCATGTCTGGCCTGCTTACCCATTTGGCATGCTTCACATACCTTTTGCATTCCCTCAACTCTGAATTTAGGCAAACCTGCAACAATGTTTTTCGTTTGCATAGATTTCAGCCTTTGTATATTCACGTGCCCAATGCGCTTGTGCCATATCTCAATATCTGCAATGACACCTCTCCCATGCGCAAACATAGCAGCTTTCACCTCAGGCATATCAACATCCAAGGTGAACATTCTGCCATTTTTGTTGCCTTTCGCAACCAAGCGGCACTTATTTTTCAAGTCCTCAACAAAGCATCCATCAGGATTAAATCTAACCTGCAGACCTTGCTCAACCATCTGGCCAACTGAAACCAGGTTCTTAGTGATTTTTGGAACATGAAGTACATCTGCCAAGTACTTCGTTTTGCCATCCTGCATAGCCAATGGCACTTTACCAACCTGCATAATTGGGTGCGCAGTATCATCACCTGTTTCAACATAACCTGGCTTATCCAAATTTCTAACATCATGAAACCACTCACCATGACTGGTCATGTGGTTAGAGGCACCTGAATCAATATACCAAACATCATTGCAAGCTGCAGCATCTCCTGACATGGAGTTAACCATATGCTGCATCACAAAAAGGTGCTCATTTCTGTCATCACCATGCCCACTTGATGATGCATAGTTGCTTTGCTGCAACTTCCCACTTTTGATGTCATTCTGCTTTTTATAGCATGTATTCTCCTTGTGTCCAGGATTTCCACAATAATAGCATTCTGTGCTGCTATTTACTTGCTGGTTCCTTTGCCATGAACCACGGCCTCTTTGGCTCCCCCTACCTCTAGAACTACCACGTCCTCCTCCATAGGACTGGTTTTCCTGTTGTTGCTGTTGGTTCTGATTTCCTGCACGGCCACCAAAACGGCCTCTTCCTCTACCCCTGCCTCTCCTGTATTCGAGTAGAAAGCAGTCTCTTGAGAAGTTGAGGTGGCTGAACCACCATTCCTTTGTTCTTCACTCAGCAAGAGAGCAATAAGTTCCTGAAAATCAGGAAATGTTTCACGGACTCCAATGGATGTCCGAAACTGTGCATAATCTTTCCCAAGACCATTCAAGGTCACGGACACTAAGTCCTCATCATCAACAGGTGCTCCAATGGAGGCAAGAGAATCTGCAAGGTCTTTCACCTTCAAGGAATACTCATTTATATTCATATTTTTCCTTTGCACATTGTGCAACAGGACCCATGCCTCCTTAGGCGTCTCTACGTCCTGTATATGCACAATCATAGAATCTGAAATGCTAACAGACAGCCAATATAGGCATTTTCTGGCTTTTTCATGCCATTCTTTAAAGGCCTTCAATTCAGCAGGAGTGGGAGCGGCACTTAAAACTGGTTCTGCAGTTTCACCACTGATGTAATCCCAAACTCCCTTTCCCATAAGGAAGTTTGTCATCCTGAATTTCCATGCTTGGAAGTTGTTCTTGTCAAGCTTCTCACTGACAATGGTAGACAGATTCTCAGACATTTTACAAATCATGAATTGCAACAGCAACCTGTAAACACAGCAAATGCCTCACAAGGGCAAATAGCAAAACTTCTGCGAAAAGCCTCACACGGGCAGATCTGCAACACTGATGAAAGTGGTATTTCACCACACAGTCACTTCCTAGTGACGATTTTGCATCAACAGGCAACAGGCATGAATCTGCAACTCCCAATATCTCTGCACATAGGCATACAATGCAATTTCTGTGGCACCTTTCCACCGACTAGTCGCGCAGTGGTCGCACAGCGAAAAACAGGGCCTTTTTCTGAGTGCCTGCGAAGAACTTCCGCCTTCAAAACGGGCCCCGAAACGGCCTCAAATCAGAAAAATAAAGTCACTGAGGGCTTTGCCCTTCTCCCGCAGCATATACTGCACTCTCGCCACACCGCGAAGGGCCTCTGAATCTGAAACAGTGCACTCCTGCACTTCTGGCTGTGCTACCTGTAGAGATTTGCTCCCAAACTCGAAATAGGAAAGCAACACTGGTCCTCTTACCAGGACACCACAAACTTGGCTTGCTTTCTTGAGCTCCTTACCACGAACAAGGCTCTGATACCATGTAAAGAATAAGGGAGAGAGATAGGAGACTCAAGTTTAGCTTTCTTCACAACACACAAAAGAGAGAGGACTCAAGGTTGGAGGGTGAAGCCTTTCTTCACTTTTGCACACAACAACAATACAATAGAAGAGGGAAATACCCTATATGTCAAACCCTAGAATACGTGGTTCATATGTGAACCCAAACCAAAAACATACGTGGTAGTCTAACTACACCACGAGTACAACTAACATAGGCGGTGACATAAATGATAGTCATCCAGGAGATATATCGGGGGTAGAGCTTGATATCTCAACATAACATACAACCCTCAAGTACCGTCAATATCTGTGGCGGTAACTCCGATAACTCCAACAAGTGTAACTACAGTATCTCCAACTGTACCTACGCCATCGACTGCTGCAACTACAGGAACAAGAAGGAGTGATCGTGGAGTAGACTCAAGTGCTATAGCTATTCCCAGAAAGAGAGCAAAAATAACTCCTACTCCACGTGGAGATCGCTCAAGTGCAGGCTATTTAAAACCAGGCAAAAAATTGGATAGCAATGAAGAGAAAGATCAGTAAGAAGAAGATACAAGTCTCGAAGACTTTTCTATAAGTGTGGCGGACTTACATCCTCCAGAGGATGAGGGATACATTTGGGGATTTTCACAATTCAGTGTGGCCACAATGCTTATTGATCGAGCTTCATTGTTCACAAATCAAAGAAAGCTCGATAAGATATTTGCACGCAAATTGTATGAAGATACAAGGAAAACAAGAACTCCCGTTGCCACTAATATCACTCTTCGTCCTATGGCGTTTAAGAGACTTCAAGAAGATGATCCTACATTGCTTGATGTCACATTTCAAAAGCGTGTGGACTTTCTTGATGCTTTTGAGAAATTTAGAAAGAGTGACTTTGTTTGTGGAGAGGCTTTGTATCAAAGCCGATATGGGAGTGACATCGAGAAGAGATACATGCTAGCAAAGAATAGATTCTTAGAAAGATGTAGGTTTGAGCCCATTGATGGGCAACACTTTTGTGAGGCTTGCAGGATCGCCCTTGATGAGGGAAGAAAAGGAAACTTGCCACAGATTGAGTGGATGGAAAAGTTTCAATGGGTCATTTGTCATATATGCATATTTAATGATGACTCGAAGTACATTCTAGAATCAGAGAGGCTGAATTCTGCTCCATTTAGGTTGAAAAAAAGCTCTTCTCTTTCTGAGATCTTGATAAAGGTAAGGGAGTTATGGATGGGCTGTGGAAAGCCACAAACAGTGAAGGGCAGGAGACTTACATCGGAGTACATGACAAAGAGGACTCGGTTCTATAGATGCTTGAAAGGTGTTGTAAGCAATGCGCAAGGCATACCAGGTAATAAGGTTGAGGCAAAGGATTTGAACACTGCTGTTGCAAGATACAGGGATGTTACCTGCATTGTCTTCCGTGAGGAATCAATGTTTCAGAGCATCGTGGATGTTTGCCAAGCATATGAAACAGGAAAGATATCCTTTGAGGCACCAGAGCACATTGCAACTCAGAGGAAAGAAATAAAGAAACCGATGTCTATTGTTTGGTGGAGAGCTTTAAGGTTTGTTCCAGATGCAATAACAGAAGAAGTATGCAAGAAGATCCTAAGTGGTGACTGCTTCTTTGGAAAGAAGAGCAAGCATAGCAACTTAGATGAAGTGGTCACCCGAATGATTCAAAGTGAGGCTGCTCTCTCGGCACTATTATTTTTATTGAAATCTGATGATGAGTTAGCTGGCAAGTCAATTGATGTGGATAAGAAGAAAGCACTTAGCCTAGGTCAACTCCTTGATAAAACATGGGCTAGAAAGTGGTTGGCTTCAATGGATGCAGATGCCACACCAACAAAGGATCTAAGAGCTAAAATGCCAAAGGTTGTTGAGACAGAATATATGGACATTAAGAAAAAGGCCTTGCAGTCCAGTACCCAAGGTAGAGCAATTGGTGGTTTAGATGATGGTTCTTCATTCAGCTTCTCTTATGATATCCTGCTATCAGATAATGATACAAAATTTGCACACATCAATGGCATTGATACGGAGCATTTCATAACAATGAGCGGTCATGCTTGGGAGAAGCCATGCGTATTTTTCATAAATGAATTGCAAGACCTTGCAGTGTCACAGATAGTTGAACTTGTGCGGTTTATTGTTGAAGGTCCTATGGCAGATAAGAAAAGATCAACGTTGGTCCTGCTGTTCATGACAGAATCACAAAGGGATGCCCTATATGCGAGTTTGACATCTTCATTTGGGTATTTACTTTCAAAAGTATACCATGGTATAGTCCTGCGTAATCATATGACTGTCTTGGAAGGCACTGCCATTCAAGTCTTGCAGCCTTTCTTGATGTGCTTCTTATCGAGGGGTGGTGGTAATCTAATCCAAACTCCTTTAAGGACTCTCGAGCTTCATTACTTTGAGGACCATAAGGTTAAGCTTGATGCAGCAATGGTGGATTACAGAAAGCCGATGGATCCTGATGTGATACTAGAGATGACAAAGAATTTATTAAATGATGGGTGGGAAGTAGCATTGTATCGAATGGGTTTTGCTGCTGAGAAATTGCTACGGCAAGGTAAAAATGTAAATGTTATTGATACCCCCCATCAAATTGAGTTCTTTGACACATATTACAGTTGCACTACTTTCTTTGAGGAGGAAAATGTCAAAGAAGAGGGTAGTGAGTCTGAGGGTGATGATTCTAGCTCAGGTGATGATGAGGATGAAAGCTCTGCATCCGATGACTTACGGCAAGAAGAAATCCGCACAAAGAATAAGGGTGATCAATTGTCAACTAGAGTCAAGGAGGTTCCACTCATCATACGAGAAGGTTCACGGCAACAAGAAGTTACAGTAGTACAGCACGTCACAGGTAAAGGTAAGGCTAAAGAGGTGGAAGCACTTCCCTTAAATTTAAAAGTGAGGAAGGCACCCTTGATCTTGGATGAAGGACAGGCAAGTGGATCGATCTTGGGTGAAGGACAGGCAAGTGGATCAAGCAAGGAAGCCTTACTCAAAGAAGGTATGGACGAGGCAAAGCATGACTAGGAGGAGTTACCAGGAGGCATAGATGGTTCTTCAACCATGACCTTACAGACTCCAGAGCAGCCTACTAGTCAGGAACCTAGTAGCCAGGTCCCTACTTACCAAGAACTTGGTCATGAGACTCTAGAGCAGCCTACTAGTCAGGTGCTTGGAACTGAAGAGCAAACTAGTAAGGACCTTGCTACTGAGACTCCAGTCTTAGAGCAGCCTATTAGTCAGGACCCTGGTAGTCAAGGGCCTGGCATTGAGGACATTGGTACTGAGTAACATGTTGGCTAACGGCTTTGTAATCACAAGTTTTGAACTTCTATGTAAAGCTAATATCTAATGAAAAGTTTACTACTTTTTTGATTTCTTTACTCTCATTATTATGTATAAAGATTGTTTATGAGGGCCATTTTATACTTAACGGTGTTTTTTAATACCAAGTGTGGTGTATATGTACACTACTTACACATAAAAGGATTTATCTACACTACCTTTCTAAGGGCTTTATGTACACCACCTTTCTAAAAGAAATGGTCATAAAGGTGTGTGCACACCACTTATACATAAAGGTGTTTATTTACACTACCTTTCCAAGAGAATTGGTCATCTATTGGTCATCTATTGATGTTCTTACGTGATTATGAAGATGTTTATGTAGACCACTTTGTAAGAGAATTGGTCATCTATTATTGGTCATGTATTGATGTTCTTAGGTGATAGTTGCTCAATTCACAAGAAGTTATGAAGATGTTTATGTAGACCACTTTGCAAGAGATTTTTGTGAAGTTATGAAAATGTTTATGTAGACCCCCTTTGTAAGAGATTTGGTTATGCATTGATGTTCTTAGTACTTAATCATTAAATCTTTTGTTTTAAGTTGGCAAATCTAGTTCAAAATCATTAAATCTTTTGTTTTGAGTTGGCAAATCTAGTTAAAAAACAACATTACTAGTATATTCAAAATTTTTGGACTGTTTTTTAGTCCATTTCTCAAATTGGACTTTACACAAGTCCAAAAATTTTGAATAGTGTGTTGAGGAGAGTGGTTTATAATTCTCTAAACAGCCCATATCGCATTTTGCTGCAAATTCCTATTGTTGACACATTCCTCATGAAAAGTTTCACTCATTCCATTATTTCTCTTGCATATGAGATCATAGTGTCCAGGAATCACTGAGATGAACCAAGTGCTTGATTTGACAAGCACATGAACAGAACTTGAGAATTTGCAACAAAATGCGAGGAGAGTGGTTTATATATCTCTAAATAGCCCATATCGCATTTTGCTGCAAATTCCTGTGTCTGATTTGGTTCTCACTTCTACCTCATTAATTTGCTATCTTTAGCCCTGTGGAAATCTTCCTTGATGATGAGAAATGTTTTTGTTTTGGAACAGCTGGCTCCCAGGCCCCACCTTTCAAGAGGAAGCTGGACTTTTCTGCTGCTATTATTAGACCACAGCAATCACCAGGTGAGTCATGAGATGTCATGAATGGATTTTCTGGTGATATAAAATGCATTCACTGATTGTATATGTCAGCATATAGAATTCATAGTATATAAGTTTTTGAGACTGGAGCAGAGTGCTGATTCTTCCATCAAAAAACAAATGGAACCAGAAAAGGACAATTCTCCAGATTTGCTCCTATTTGAGTTTCTTCACAAATGCAAGGCTCAGAGTAACTTCCATATATACCACAATATTTTCAACATGGAGTTCACAATGAGCTCTGTACTGGAGCAGCACAAAGATTTTCTTTCAGACTATTGGGATACCTTCAAAGAACTGACAGAGGCAGGAAGAATTGTGGAAGGAGAAAAGGTTTTTGTGCATATAAATCATATTGTCTCCAATGACAGGCTGAGGTACCATGTGAACAGAAGATTTGACAGCCTGCTTGATCACTATAAATTCAACTGTACTTTGCACACCAGAAAGTGCAGAGTGCTGGAGGAGAGCATGGCATTTCTTATGTACATTGTCTTTAGTCAGGAGTCTTTGGATGAACAAGGGCAGGAAATAGAAGAAGAAGACACATCTGAAGCAGAGGAAAAGGAGGATGTTTCTTTGGTCACAGAAATGGCAGAGCAAGAAGAAGATATCAACCTTCAGAATGAGGGGCTGCAAGTGGCTGCTCTTGACCTTGTTCAACTGAGGAAAAAAACTCTGAGGGGAGTAGAGCCAGTTGAATATTTTGATGTTCAGAGCAGCAACTATGCAGTGCCTATGCTTCCAGGTGTGTTGATTGGTGGAAAGGATTATGTTTTCCTCCATGATATAGAGTTTATGTTCAATTTGAGGGAGGACTATGCCATTTCCCTTATTGCCCAGGCTTCAAGGCTTGACAAGGAGGTTGGCATAGAGGATGACCATTCACTACTGGCTTTGGAAATAATGTTTGATCCTGTAGAGGCCCTTTCATTTTGTTTCAAAGAGGCTGAAAAGTTCCAAGAGCCAGATGAAGCTACCTTCCAGCTCACACAGGAAGCTATGAATCTCTCAGCACTATACACAGAAAAGCCTAAAGAAGAGGCTGGACAAGAGGGGAGAGGAATAAATCTTTGGAAAGATGAACTGCTTGTTGCTGATGAAAATGAGAAGGTACTTCAAATCAAATACTTTGACTTCTGCTTAACTTTGTTTTTGTAGGTTGTGTATTGTCCAATCCTTTGATATGTGGTAGCTACAAATTGAGGATGACACATTCCTCCAGAGATCAAGTGGAAGCAGGCAGGTTGGGTTTCGCAAAATGTCAGGCCTAGCTTATTATATTCATGATCTAGACAGTGCCAAGATCTTGATTTACCATAGGCAGTTGAGCAACAATGGAGAAGCCATTGTTTACTTCTTAAAATGTTTGTCTAGGGCTTTAGGTGGACATGTTCTTTCATGGCAAAAGGAAAAGATCATTTTGATAGAGAGGTTGTCTGCCATAGATATATTTGGAGATTATGTGAATAAGCAGGCCTCTAGGGCCGCTTACTTTTTGTCTTACACTTCTTATGCATTAGCATGTGGTGTTAAGGAGCCCAAATATCTGGAGGGCTATGGAAAACACAAGCTCGTAAGGTTTCGAGAGCCACCCATGATTGCATCAGGCCACACAGTCCAAGAAGAGGAACAGGTGGAGAGAAATGAAGAAAAGGATAAAGAGACAGTCGACATCAAGCCAATAAAGAAGAAAAAGACTCCAATCAAGATCAAAAAGAGAGTTCCGATCGGCAGGCCCTGGGAGAAATAGGATTTAGTCATCGAATATAGCACAAACATTATATTAAATTTGAACTAATTTGTATAAAGTCTTTGATATCTGGTATGATCTTGTATAAATGATTAATAAGTTGATGATGAAATGATCTGTACATTTACATAGAGTAGTGTCGTTAAATATTAAATGAACAATATATTGAAATTGTAAACAAATTGTATTAAGTTTAGATCATATGTTTCACAAAAGAAATACTTTTCATGCATAACACCAAGAGTCACTTGTTCCACTAAAAAAATTTCTATTGAATGAGTTTGAAAACATGTGGACATAACAGCAATAAGTTACAAAATGAGTCCTATTCATGTTTACTTGTCCATTTATGGTTTCTAAATATCTTCGATTCCCTCCATTGTCTATGTCTCTGTGCTGCAATTGAATTGTCTAGAGCTTGTCTTCGTCTTTGCTTTTGGGCTAGAGGAAAAGCAAGCTTGATTTTGGAGCTAGCAACTTTTCTTTTAGCATGCAGCCTCTGTAGTATGCCTCGGTAAAACCATTGGAAGACTTCCTTCAGACTATTTGCCTTCTGACTCCCTCCATAGTGTTGTGTGTGTCTAAAAAATGCATTACGTGCCATGTAGTGAGACTTCTCCATGCCTTGGGTAGACCAAATAGCTGGGCATCCATACTTTTTGACAAAATAGGGAAGGTGGTTGTATATGATATGCTGTAAGACATAAGAATGCATAGTAAGTAATAAAAAAAAAGAGGATCACACTTAAGTAAAAGAAAAAGACATAACCTTACCATGTAGTGAGTTATATTGCAGGCTGTCCACGCGTCTTTCATTGACTTTCCAAAATGTTTAATTGCCTCCTCAAAGTTCTTGTAATCACTCTTTGTCCATGTTACTTTGTCACAGAACATGAAGAGTTGATCAAGAGACCTCCACACCTCTGCCTTCCTATTTCGTGCTTCCCCATCTGCCTCATGATCTTTCACAGCATTATGGACTTGCTTCCACAATCCATAATTAATCTTTGAAATTGTTCTACCTTGCCTTACTTGCTTACTATGTTTGGGTCGAGACAAGAATCTTCTTGCCTTAACACCACCAATAGAGGGCTTGATTGGTACCTCCTTGCCATTGGTAGACTTTTTAAAATCCTTTGTGATTTGAACATCTCCTCCATGCAGACCTATATCGGATAACACTTTTTCCAATGCTTGAAGAGCATCCTTTCTATTTTTTTCGGGACGGAGTTTCCAAGAAAATCCAATATATAAAAATACCAATTTCTCAATAATTCGACATAGACCATGCAATGTGCAGATGTGAACATTACATAGTGGAATGTCCAGAATGGCCTTGAAGTCAAGGTCAACTTTATCTCTATTAGGTGCTCTCTTCCACCATTTTGAATCCATTACTTGAGCTGATTCTTTGCAGTAAAGGCAAGGAGACTTTGAGTTGCCTCCTTTACTAATGTTATACATGCACTTAGTGTTTTAAGATCCCCGGCCATGTGCCACTCTACTTGAAAATTTAACCTTTTCCTGCAACATGGAGATTCTCGCCTTGCACTAGTCTTTTGATTATTCTTGGTATTTCCGTGTGGTGAAACACCCAATCTAGTGTTTCATGGTCTTCGGTCTTCACCTGCCAGATTATAGAAAACAAAAGTATTACTATAATAGATTTGAAAACAATGACCAAAATCAAGTATAAAACAAAAAATGATCATACCTAGAATGAGCCTAACCACCATATGTGTTTCTCTGACTGCACACTAAAATACTTCGAACTCGCTTCAGTCAATGATGTATCAATTGCTCCATTCATCAATGTAATAGTAACTCTTTCCATTTTCTTTTCCTTTACAACCTCACACTCATCTAGTTTGATAACAAATTTCAAAATGCCTTTGCACTCCTCAAATGTTATTCCATAAAACTCGACCATTCTTTTTTGAAGTTGTTGCAGATCTAAAAATATAT
This sequence comes from Dipteris shenzhenensis, assembly GCF_047967505.1. NCBI lineage: Eukaryota > Viridiplantae > Streptophyta > Polypodiopsida > Gleicheniales > Dipteridaceae > Dipteris > Dipteris shenzhenensis. The sequence goes on along the minus strand of NC_141623.1, from coordinate 36,728,920 downwards.
TGTTCCAAGGATCATACACAGTGGTTCCTTTAACACCATGAAATATTTCTTCAATATGGATATATTGCCCAATAAATTCATCTATACTTTCATTCAAATGACCTCTTATCCTCCACACGGTTGCTGGATTTGGCAGTAAAACTCGTTTAATTCTTTGATCTTTCAAAGTTGAGGATATCGCATGGAAAATCGAACTATATCCCTTCCTACTAACTCCACTAACATCAAGAGCCTCTTGGATTATAGTGCCATCAACTTGATTATTGGATACAAAGTCCTCTACAACATTGCGTTTGACTGTTTTGTATTTTTTTTCCTCAATCAAACGTTTTGCTACACCGCAAGAAAGCAATCCTTTCATTTGTTTAACAGGAAGAAGGTTCGGGTCCATATTTTCTTTTGCAGGCTCCAATAATTTCCTGTAGTAACAACACAATATGACTATATCATTCAGCACCTCCATTCTTATTTTGCGACAATCGACGAAATAGATATAGTCTGGAAGAGAGCCTTTTTGAGTATACAAAATGATAAATTTCAATCTAACCTTGCTTCCTGAATTCGTCGCTTGCATCCACCAGTCCCAGCCTTCAAATTTGCAATGTTTTTAATCTTCCTGCTACGTAGTCTGTCTCCAAGCACGGTTCTCTTCTTTCTTGCTCTTGTCAACTCTTTTTTACTCTTTGAATGCTCCTCAATTTCATTCTGCAATTGTTGCTCCAATTTTGCACGAATGGCTATCTCCTGCATCTTGGCCCCCTTTTCTTGTAGGTACATCATTTTATATGTATCCGCAAATGCAGACTGCGCTGAAATATAATCAAGAAGTCCATTTTGTCCATCGCCGGCAAACCTCAGTAATGTGGTGGGATTGACAAATGGAGGTGTAGAGTTTTTTACTTGACATTTTGGATATATGCTTCCATCGCACCATAAGTCAATATGTTGAAGCCCTTCTCTTCTCATATTTTCCCGCTGTTGAGCATTCAGCACCATATCCTTTCATCTTTTTTGTGCTGGAGCATATTGTTCTTCTAAGTCGATGTGAAGATGGTGTAATCGCTTCTTCTGAGATAGTGACTCACTAGTATCGACCATTTTTTGTGCTTCTCAGGTTGCGAAGTTTGTTTTTCAATCTCATAGTCATTTTGTAACATGAATCGTGGAAGTGTGGCAGTATCCATGTGAATATTTTGAAAACTTGCAATCACCAAGTTCAGTGATGGACTCTTTATGAAAGGCCTGCACACGTCGGCCAAAGAGATGCGGAATCTTTGGTAAACAAAAAAAAATCTAAGAGGATATTTAATGCAAAATCGTGTTAGTCAGACAAAAGATTATCTTATTCCTTTTTGAATTGACAGTTCTGTAGTCCTTACTGACAATTCTGAGCCACGTTTCCGTATTTTACTATTTTTGAGGTCTTTTAGGAGAGAAATAAATCAAAAAATAGTGAATTTCTTACAGGGCCCCAAAATGAGTTCCCTTTTCCCTAATGCCTTCAAGGTCTTCATGAAGCGCTCGAGGAAGAACAACCATCGTGCATGTATAGTACCGCATATAGCAATCTCATCCACCAAATGCACTATGAGATGTAGTTGGCTTGTAAGAATAGAATGTGGAAATGTCTCCTCCACTAAACAAACCGCCTCCACTGACATTACTCGAGCATTCTCAAGCGTGGTGGGATCTATTTACTTTAAGCTCACATACCTCACAAGCTCGCCCATCTTGTAAATACAATCTTTCACGTCCTTCAATGCACTACGTGAAATGCTAGTAGGTAGTATGAACTGAACCCACGAGGAGGTGGTTGATTAGTTGCTTATAGCTATTCACTCACAAATTTGAAAGGAAAAAGATATTATCCACATAAAATACTTACTTGGAGCATCTTGTGCCAATCATGAGATTTCAAGCCATATAATTGCTCTACACCTCTTTTCTTGCTCTTTGTAAAGGCTCCCTTTAAACACCTCATGCATCCAGTGGGAGGACGAATTGTAGTAATAGCGCGCTTCACCATCGCCATCTCTAGCTTTGATAACATCCACGGTGCACGAGGTAAAAAAACATGCCCATTTGGTCTCTCTTGAGGCCAAGCTTCACGCATCCTTCCTGTGGTACGTAGATCCTCCCTTATGCCTGCCGAATCTCGTGTCCCATTCAAATGCTCCCAAATGGTAGATGCCACATTCTTGAAGATATGCATGGGATCAAGCAGGTGATTGATCTTGAGGTGGGACCAATATGGTAAACGATAAAAGATGGACATATAAATCCCGCACCATATCATCAAACACCTCCTCCTCCACGGCTTCATGAGGTAATGGCGGAGGGCTACTATCACCATCACTCCATGCATTCGTAACGGTCCCTCTTGAAGATCCCACCTCATATCGCCGACGCTTCGCCTCCTCACGACGGGCATAGGGTAACATATGCGGGTGTGGCACTGCATCCTGTATCAAATTAAAACGGGATCATAACTCAAACATATGAACACCCATAGGTATCTCAATCAACCTTAACTTACAAACCCTTACCCTGTTTACGATCACATCCCATTCTCCATACTTTGAGATATGATTGAGTGTAATCCTGCAGGCACGATACATGTTTCCTCGACATCGATCACACAGACATTTGATTTTTTGCTCGAACCACATTTCGCGATGGTGGATACGAAGGGATTCATCCTCACTGGAGCTACTTGTTGAAGATGAAGACATCCTACAAACAAAGAACCCACCAAATTTGCTCTTCTTCAAATGTTTAATTTAAACTCTATGTTGCATCTATAGCCGCGTCTATAGTCGCATCTAAAATCACATCTAACGGCGCATCTAAATGCGTGCCTACTCTGTGTATTTAGACGTGCCTATAGACGCGCTATTAGACATGACTATAGACACGACTTTTAAACCTACTTTTTGGCGCACCGCTCGCTTTGCTTTTCTTCACATTACTTATACTTCGCGTGGCTTGCTTCCTTCTTTATTAGCAGATCCATAGTTTGGACGCTTAAGAGGGAGGCTCCCATACTTACTTCCAAGCTTACACTCAAGAGAAAGGCACCCACACTTACTTCTAAGCTTAAAGGAGAGGAGGATGAACAAGGAGAAGAAGCAACTTTGAAAAAGAAAGAAGAACCTTCCATACCTCTATCCAAGTAAGTCTTTTTGCAGTTGATCTTGTTTGGAAGTTTGCTCTCTCTAGATTTGTACTTTCTCGTATCCAAGAAGCGCATGATTTGGGTATCAGTGTCACGTTTTTGTGTCGGGCGCAATGTCCTTTTCTACTTTTTAGAAATCCCGTCTGTCGGAGCGCGTCTATAGGTGCGTCTCAGAGCGCGTCTAAAAGTGCGTCTACAGGCGCGTCTAAGCGTGCATCTGGCTTGTTGCAGACACAAACAGACGCATCTATAGACGCTCTGTTAGACACTCTGTTAGATGCTCTGTTAGACGAGTTGATAGACGCTCTGTTAGACGCGTCTATAGACGTGCAAATCAGATGCGTCTATAGACGCGCTCTGATAGTAAGCCTCTCTTTTCTTCCCCTTTCTTCTCAGCTCATCAGTAATAGATTTTTTTCCTTTTTTCCAGTTCAACATGTGGCCAGGAAGCGCTTCTAGCTCACCTGATCCCCGAGAATCTATTTGGAAGGACTTATATAACCTTTTAGGGCACCCTCCTAGTCCTGCGGAGTTATACGGGTATATGATGGGTACTCTAAACACTCCCTAGGAGTCGGCACTATAGACTCCAAGCCACCCCACACCACCTGAGATCACCCCAGCGGAGTCAGCACAGTCGTCTTATGCCCCTTCCCCCGTACCGTCTTATGCCCCTTCCCCCATGCCGTCTTATGTCCCTTCTGCCATCCCGTCTTATGCCCCTTCCCCCATGCCGTTAGGAGGTCCTTCTGTCTCGGCATCCTTCTGTCTCGGCGAGCCATCGACGTACTCCTGTGCCGTCGAGACTCGGTTCTCCAACTACGAGTGGTTAGCGTAGTCCCGTGCAGTCCCCATCTACGAGTGGCCAACGTACGAGCTCAACACGACAGGGTAGCAGGCGTAGTAGCAGGGAGAGCGGTGGGGGATGCATGGCACAGTGCTTTGGGCCATGTGGCAGTGGGGAGGATGATGATTCAGATGATTTAGACATGCCTCTGGGTGATGGTATGATTTATTATGATGTCACTCAGACAGGAGGCATCTTGATGGATGCACGGGGGAAGGACATCATGGTCTTCATGCGCTCTGTAATTGCTAACAATTACAGAGATTGCTTTATCCACTACAAAGACCACCCAAAGAGGTTGGCTGATGAGACCCTCGCTACTGTTCGCTCTAGGTATCCTAACCCCCCCAATCGCTAGTTCACAGATAAATGGGTGAAGTCAAAGATTGTTACGATACTTAGCAATAAAAGATCTTCACTTAAGAGGCAGGCACTAGCGGAGCTTGCCAGGCAGGTCAACCACCAAGGGGCCCACCCCACACCGCTCACAAGCGTGAGTGGAAGAAGGCAATGAAGTCAGCGAGGGAGGACCCCAGTCTGCAGCACGTGGAGGCACGAAGGATCCAGATGGAGGAATATGGAAGCGCGCATTTTGGAGCAGGGGGTGTTGAATCATGGGAGGCCCAATTTGTAAGTATCGATCTCAAATTATATTGCTTATGTAGTTTATTAGGAGGTTGGTTGTTTCTTTGTACTAATCCCTCCGCAAAGTGTGTCGCGGTCATGCAGCTTGAGATCGTGGGCAGATACCCTACTCCAGTGGAGATAGCCTACCACCGCCACCTTTGCAGAGGAGATACATGGAGGCACTTCTATGATGACGGGTTGATTACTGAGGAGCAGTATACCCGAGCTACTGGAGCGGCCCCCTAGGTATTTGAAAGTAATTAAATAATGCCAAAATTATAAGTAAAGATTTGATTTTTCATACATTGATATATGTTGTCCCTTGTTTACAGGCCCGTGCACAAGACGATGAGGAAGAGGAGGAAGGAGACACAGAAGGGAGCGCAGAAGGGAGCGTGGAAGGGAGCGAGGACCTGGAGAACATAGATTAGTCATATAAGTAGTGCTAGCTACTTTTTTTTGTACTTAAAGCCACTGGCTTGGCTTTGTGCCTCTTGTATATACACTCCTCTTATTTTTTATACTTGAAGCCACATGACATGGCTTAGCTTCGTGCTATATGTATATACAAGCACTTTTTGAGCTTTCAATTTTATTGTGTTTTGGAGTTGTAATCTTTTATTTGGAATTGTAATTAAAATGCGGTTGGCTGTAAGAATTGAATTACACAATGTGGATATGGGATTCTTGTAACTATATAGCATACACAACATACACAGTATTCTGTAAATTTAAAAAAAAAAAAATAAAGCGCATCTATCAGTGCGTTTAAAAACACGTTTATATACCCGTCTGTCTGTTCGACTTGCATCTATATGTGCGTCTATGAACGCATTTATAAGCGCATCTATTTATGCATCTAACTGCGTGTCTATACGCGCATGTGTCTGATATATAGACGCGCAATTAGATGCGGGTCTCTAGATGCGAAAATAGATGCGCAAATAGATGCGCCCGTAAGTTTTTTATTTAGTTCATGAAACGCGTCTGTGCGCATGTCTATGGGTGCTTTGTCTTGTTGTGAATGAGGAAAAACATTTGCCACTTATCTTGTACAACCATTGGGATGGTGACCACAAATACTAAATGAATGAATTGTATGCAATTCATCTTGTAATAATCAAAGAAAACCACTATGCTAGTGGTAGTTAATTCTAGATAACTTATCGTGTGCAACCAACCATTACATTGGTGACCAGTGATCTTGTACTACCATTGTGCTAGTTGCAATCCTAAGATAGTTTGTAAACATACAATTGTCGATATAGCCCTTGAGGGGTCCCCTTTAGAGGGCAAGGGCCATATCAACATGTCACTGGACATATATGGTATGTCGATATGGCCTTGCCTCTTTAGGGGCAAGGGACATATTAACATGAAAGGTGACCCCTCAAGGTAAAATGATACAAAATATATGAATGGGGCCCATATATCATGTGCAACCAACCACCACCACACTGGTGACCACATTGATCTTGTACTACCACCTTGCTGGTTGCGGTCCTAAAACAACTTGTATAAAGGAAACATGTGAGACCACTTATCATGTACTACCATCGTGCTGATTGCAATCCTAACATAGCATAAAGAAATATGTGAATTGATGCAATTTTAAGAACTCTGGCAATGATTAAAGAGTAGTATCATTAATAACTGAACAAATACATCTCATACATTGAGGTATTTTAGCTACCTCCAGTCGACATTGAGGCCTTCTAGCTCCCTGATGGGAGGAATGGCACTTCTTGCTCCTTTCCTTTAGGGGGATTGCTCCACACTTTACTTTATGCTTTGAGCTCCCTTCATCAGATTGCTTTGAGCTCTTTGAGCTACGTCTGCTCCTTGATAGGAGGATCGACCCTTCTTCCTAAGCCTCAAGCTTGGGCTTCTTCCCTTGAGGCTCCTTTCTTTCAGGGTGTTGGTTCTCCACTGGTTCTATCCTTCAAGGTCCTTTCTTTTTTCATGTCCAACCCAAATGGAAAGTGCACTTGTAGCATCTAGTTTCTTGTTGCCACATATAGCTACAACAGGAAGCACATTTGATCTACCCATGACTTGGGCAATGGCAAAGGACATTCTCTGCATCTCAAGGTTGCATCCACAAATACCTCAAAGCCAAACACATGCAGAGGGTGGCTGCACTAGGGCCATCAGATAGATCATGTGCCCACAATAGACAAAGCACATATGACCGTACTACATCCTCTAATGATAGATACCCCCTACTTAGCCTTACTTATTTGCTGATGAGGGGTGCAATGCACAACAACACAAAGCAACTATAGACGCGCTTGGTAGATGCGCAAAATAACGGGCGCGTCTATAGGCGTTGCTTTAGTAGAGGAATTACGGGTGCATCTACATGCGCGACTAACAACTCGTCTATTTGCGTGTCTATTAACACGTCTAATTGCGCGTCTAATCTAAGAAAATATGGGCCCGTCTAACATCGCTTTTATGAGCGCATCTATTTGTGTGTGTATTAACGCGTTTATTTGTGCGTTTACACTAAGAATTAGATGCGCATTTAGACGCATAGATAGACGCAAACTAGAGAATACAGAAAGTGAGATTTTGGTGTTCATCATTGCTTTCCAAACATTGCCCATGATTACCAAAGCACATAATTTTAACAGAACATTAATGCTTTTTTGCAAGCCCACATATACAAGAATTAAGTGAGGTGAGGAGAATGAGACAATATGTAAAATAGTTTTGCCAATATCAATGATGGGGCTATGGTTCAATCTCATCCTCAATGAGATCAACCCTTGCCAAACTATCTACTTCAAAATCCAAACAAGTGTTTAGATCTACAAATACATTCAACCCACTACTACTTGTGCTACTCATGTGCTCATCGAAATCAGCATCACCAATGGTACGCTCATCCTCACGGGTAATGGCCTCAATATTTGTATCTCCTATCTCATGATCATCCTCCTCTCTCATATCACGGTCATCATCACGTCCATGGCCATGATCATCCTCCATACGCTCCATATTAGTAAATGTACTATACATCACTTTGGAACGTGACATAATAGCTACAACATGCCACCATCTATTATTATCCACCATTGGTTGATAGACAACCTAATTCAAACACAAATACAATCATGTTATTTTTCTTGCATCAAATATTTAAAAGCGAGTATTTGTATATGTGTGCACAGTACCTGTTCACATTGTTGCGGTAGTACTAGTGTGTCCTTCCTACTTTGCCAAAACTTTGTGGAGTCAATAGTTACAAAGCCACTTGCATGGTGTTTGATTGTTGCATTAGGGCCTCTTTCCACCATGTCCTTAAACCACTTTACATCCAAACATGCACAAAGAAGCGTCGAAAGTCAAGCTTAATAATATATTGAATTATGCCACAATAATCATCCATGGCTCCATTGGCTCCCTCAAAGCTAGCAATGATGCCGCAATCTTGTGTGTTTCTCTTATCATCAATCCGTTGTGTTCGAAAATGCTTGCCCTCACACCATATAGCATTGAACATAGTGCACTACACCAAGAAAAAATCAATTAAATAAGTAATCTAAATTATTGAAAGCTCCTAACTTATGCATAACATTCTATATACTGACCTTGCTCATGCATCCCCTAGCATACTCCCATTCTTCCATTGTGATATGCATCCCCTCGTCTTTCTCTGCTTTCTCCATTTCATCAAGTAGCCAATCCACATGAATATCCTTTGGAAGTGCTCTTAGATACTAAGGGTATGGCACACGAGATCCGTGGTGTGTATGAAAGAGGGCCCTTTCTTCTTGTCTTCTTGCCTTTGCATCCTCGTATCTTGTTACCCATCTTTTCATCACATCACTATTAAGCATGCAAAAGAGGTTGATACTATTATGCAACTCCGTGTCTATTACTTTGTTGCATCCTTTCCCTTGAGACACAATAGAGGTCATCCTTAGGTCTTCATCATCTCTCCATAGTCATGGGAGAGAGCTATCCACATCAACAAGAAACTCAGAAATATATACAAGTGACTCTTGTACCAACCAACCCTCGGCCATGCTAGCTTCGGGTCTTGCATTTTGTCTCATGAAGCCCTTTAAGGTCTTCATGAAGCGCTCGAGGAAGAACAACCATCGTGCATGTATAGTACCGCATATAGCAATCTCATCCACCAAATGCACTATAAGATGTAGTTGGCTTGTGAGAATAGAACGTGGAAATGTCTCCTCCACTAAACAAACCACCTCCACTGACATAACTCGAGCATTCTCAAGTGTGGTGGGATCTATTTCCTTTGAGCTCACATACCTAGAAATGAAAAAGTATAGCATATTAGCAATATGCATTCAAACTTGCACGGAGCATTGATACGCATCATATTTTGTATCATGTAAAGTACCTCACAAGCTCGCCCATCTTGTAAATACAATCTTTCACGTCCTTCAATGCACTATGTGAAATGCTAGTAGGTAGTATGAACTGAACCCACGAGGAGGTGGTTGATTAGTTGCTTATAATTATTCACTCACAAATTTGAAAGAAAAAAGATATTATGCACATAAAATACTTACTTGGAGCATCTTGTGCCAATCATGAGATTTCAAGCCATATAATTGCTCTACACCTCTTTTCTTGCTCTTTGTAAAGGCTCCCTTCAAACACCTCATGCATCCAGTGGGAGTATGAATTGTAGTAATAGCGCGCTTCACCATCGCCATCTCTAGCTTTGATAACATCCACGGTGCACGAGGTAAAAAAACATGCCCATTTGGTCTCTCTTGTGGGCAAGCTTCACGCATCCTCCCTGTGGTACATAGATCCTCCCTTATGCCTGCGGAATCTCGTGTCCCATTCAAATGCTCCCAAATGGTAGATGCCACATTCTTGAAGATATGCATGGGATCAAGCAGGTGATTGATCTTGAGGTGGGACCAATATGGTAAACGATAAAAGATAGAGTATCTAAACAAAATAAAGTGTTAGCGGGCAATCTTTATTTCCAGCCAATATAGCACACAATAGTTAGAAACCCTTACCGGCTCATGCCAAGTGGTGGAGGAGTCGTGGAACCGTCCCAAATTCTCATCCAATCTCCCACGGTGAGTGATTGTGGGAGGACTTCATTCCAAGGGGCAACATATCTAGGATGATCAGGTGAGAGAAATCGATGGTGATTCTCATAGATAACCTTATTCAATGCATCTGCCCGTGAGGCAACTAGCGAAGGACCACAAATAGGACATGCATGGTAACCCGATGTAGTGAGACCTGAACAATAGAAGCAATTAAGAGTTGAAGGTGGGTCAGGGTGCCACATCCTTTGCCTATTCATAATTAGAAGTGCAATGCTTACCTGAACATTCGCCATAGCTTGGGAAGTCATGCATCGTCCACATCAAGACTGCTTTGCAGTTGAAGTCTCATGACGAGGGAGGCCTACTCACATCATGCACCTCGATACCTCTCCAAAGTATACTAGCTCGTCAATCAAAGGCTCCAAATAAACATCAGGGTTTTTGACTTTATGTTTCCCTGGAATTAGAAGGGACAACATAACATGTCCTTTCTTAATAGCCATAGAGGGTGGAAGATTATAATTCACCAATATCACTGGCCATACACTGTAAGAGGTGCTTTTGAGACCAAACGGGTTCACACCGTCCATACCCAATCCAAGTCTCAAGCTCCTAGGTTCTTCCTTGAAGCTTGGCCATGTGTCTTCAATATGCTTCCATGCAGGAGAGTCCGCAGGAGTTCTCCACTTGCCATCGGTTGATCGATGGGAGGAATGCCATGACATGAGCTCTGCAATAGATTTGCACTTGAACATATGTTAGATGTGAGGGATTATGGTAAAATGTCGTAGAACCTTACGAGGCACGTCCAAAGTTTTGAGATCTGCTCTATATCTTGCCTCTCCACAAGTAGGACACTCTCTTGCATCCTTATGTTGTCCACGAAACAAAACGCAATCGTTGACACATGCATGGATGCGCTTGTAATAATCTAATCCTCCAAGAGAGGTCACATGTTGCCTTGCCATATCTCTTGAGGTCGCTAATTTATTCTCCCTTGGAAGCATTTTACACAATAGCCTGCAAATAGAAGACCATAAATGAGGAAAAGCATTCGAGTAATTGACCCACTAGCATAATTCACTATGTTTGCAAAAGCTTACTTGAGTAATGCATTCAAACTTGCATTGCTCCATCCATAGATGGTTTGCAAGTTTAGTAACTCAAGGGAGGAACGTAGAACAGAGAATGTGCACCCCTCAAACAGTGGAGTCGATGTTGCAGCAAAAAAAATCATCCTGCTCCATGCTATCATACCTCCCTTGATGGACATATAAATCCCACACCATATCATCAAACACCTCCTCCTCCACGGTTTCATGAGGTAATGGCGAAGGGCTACTATCACCATCACTCTATGCATCCGTAACGGTCCCTCCTGAAGATCCCACCTCATATCACCGATGCTTCGCCTCCTCACACGGCGAGCATAGGGCAACATATGCGGGTGTGGCACTGCATCCTATATCAAATTAAAATGGGATCATAACTCAAACATATGAACACCCATAGGTATCTCAATCAACCTTAACTCTTTACCATGTTTATGATTGCATCCCATTCTCCATACTTTGAGATGTGATTGAGTGTAATCCTACGTGCACGATACATGTTTCCTCGACATCGATCACACATATATTTGATTTTTTGCTCCAATCACATTTCGCGATGGTGGATACGGAGGGATTCATCCTCACTAGAGCTACTTGTTGAAGATGAAGACATCCTAAAAACAAACAACCCAAAAAACTTTGCTCTTCTTCAAATGTTTCCCCTCAAACTCTGTGGCACGTCTAAAAGAGCGTCTGTTTGTTCTGAGGTGCGCATCTAAAACCGCGTTTAAAACCGCGTCTAAAATCGCAACTAAAACTGCATCTACTCTGTGTATACAGACGTGCCTATAGATGCGCTATTAGACACGCCTATAGACGTGGCTTTTAAACCTGCTTTTAGCGCGCTCGCTTTGCTTTTCTTCACACTACTTATACTTCGCGCGGCTTGCTTGTTTCGTTATTAGTTGATCCACAGTTTCGATGCTTAAGAGGAGGGCACCTATACTTGCTTCCAAGCTTACACTCAAGAGGAAGGCACCCAAACTTACTTCCAAGCTTAAAGGAGAGAAGGGAGAACAAGGAGGAGAAGCTGCAACTTTGAAAAAAGAGAAGAACCTTCCATACCTCTATTCAAGGTAAGTCTTTTTGCAGTTGATCTTTTTTGGAAGTTTGCTCTCTTTGGATTTGTACTTTCTCGTATCCAATTCTCTTTGGATTTGTACTTTCTCCTATCCAAAAAACGCATGATATGGGTATCAGTGTCATGTTTGTGTGTCGGGCGCAATGTCCTTTTCTACTTTTAGAAAAGTTTGTCTGTCGGAGCGCATCTATAGGTGCGTCTCAGAGCGCGTCTAAAACCGCATCTACAGGCGCGTCTAAATGCGCGTCCAGGTTGTTTGCAGACACGGACAGTCACGTCTATAGACACACTGTTATATGCAAAAATAGACGCGCTAATCAGACGCGTCTATAGACGCGCTCCGACAGTAACCCGATTCTCTCTTTCCTTCCCCTTTCTTCACAGCTCCTTCATAGCTCATTAGTAATAGATTTTTTTTCTTTTTTCCAGTTCAACATGTGGCCAGGAAGTGCTTCCAACTCACTTGATCCCCGGGATTCTATTTGGAAGGCCTTATATAACCTTTTAGGGCACCCTCCTAGTCCTGCGGAGTTATACGGGTATATGACGGGTACTCTAAACACTCCCCAGGAGTCGGCACTACAGACTCCAAACCACCCCACACCTGCTGAGATCACCCCAGTGGAGTCAGCACAGACGTCTTATGCCCCTTCCCCCATGCCGTCTTATGCCCCTTCCCCCATGCCGTCTTATGCCCCTTCTGCCATGCCGTCTTATGCCCCTTCCCTAATGCCGTCAGGAGGTCCTTCTATCTCACAGAGCCATCGACGTACTCCTGTGCCGTCGAGACTCGGTTCTCCAGCTACGAGTGGTCAGCGTAGTCCCGTGCAGTCTCTAGCTATGAGTGGCCAGCGTACGAGCTCGACACGACATGGTAGCAGGCGTAGTAGCAGGGAGAGCAGTGGGGGATGCATGGCACAGTGCTTTGGGAGGGGTGGCGGTGGGGACGATGATGATTCATATGAATTAGACGTGCCTCCGGGTGATGGTACGATATTCTATGACATCACTCAGATAGGAGGCATCTTGATGGATGCGCGGGGGAAGGACATCATGGCCTTCATGCGCTCTGTAATTGCTAACAATTATAAAGATTGCTTTATCCACTTCAAAGACCAGCCAAAGAGGTTGGCTGATGAGACCCTCGCTACTGTTCACTCTAGGTATCCTAACCCCCCCAATCGCCAGTTCACAGATAAATGGAGGCAGGCACTAGCGGAGCTTGCCAGGCTTGAGGGAGGTCAACCACCAAGGGGCCCGCCCCACACCGCTCACAAGCATGAGTGGAAGAAAGCAATGAAGTCAACAAGGGAGGACCCCAGTCTGTAGCATGTGGAGGCACGAAGGATCCAGATAGAGGAATATGGAAGCGCGCATTTTGGAGCAGGGGGTGTTGAATCATGGGAGGCCCAATTTGTAAGTATCAATCTCAAATTATATTGCTTATGTAGTTTATTAGGAGGTTGTTTCTTTGTACTAATCCCTCTTGCAGCTTGAGATCGTGGGCAGATACCGTACTCCTGTAGAGATAGCCTACCACCGTCACCATCGCAGAGGAGATACATGGAGGCACTTCTATGATGACGGGTTGATTACTAAGGAGCAGTATACCCGAGCTACTGGAGCAGCCCCCGAGGTATTTGAAAGTAATTAAATAATGCCAAAATTATAAGTAAAGATTTGATTTTTCATACTTTGATATATGTTGTCCCTTGTTTATAGGCCCGTGCACAAGACGACAAGGAAGACGAGGAAGGAGGTGCAGAAGGGAGTGCAGAAGGGAGCGTGGAAGTGAGTGAGGACCAGGAGAACATAGATTAGTCGTAGAAGTAGTGCTAGCTACTCTTTTTTGTACTTAAAGCCACTGGATTGGCTTCGTGCCTCTTGTATATACACTCCTCTTATTTTTTGTACTTGAAGCCACATGACGTGGCTTAGCTTCCTTATTTTTTGTACTTGAAGCCACATGACATGGCTTAGCTTCGTGCTATATGTATATACAAGCACTTTTTGAGCTTTCAATTTTATTGCGTTTTGGAGTTGTAATGTTTTATTTGGAATTGTAATTAAAATGCATTCTGTAAATTTAAAAAAAATAATAATAAAGCACGTCTATCAGTGCGTCTATAAACGCATCTATATACGCGTCTGTCTATTCGACAAGCATCTATTTTTGCATCTATAAATGCATTTATAAAAGCGTCTATTTAGGCATCTAAATGCGCATCTATACGTGCGTGTATCTGCTATATAGACGCGCTGGTAGACGCGGATCTCCAGACGCGAAAATAGACACGCCCGTAAGTTTTTTATTTAGTTCAGTAAACACGTCTGTGTGCACGTCTATGGGTGCTTTGTCTTGTTGTGATGGTGTGTCATGTGTGATAGAATCTACATGCCTCTTAGATTTCTTTGTAGTCATAGCAATGTGACAATCAAGGATGTTTCTCCCTCCCAAGTACACCCACTTTAGTTTCTCTAATACCCATCAAATAGGGGTCATTTAGTTTCTCCAAGACCTTTCCTCGTGGACCCCTCTTTACTTGGAGGAGTCTTGGGATGAACTAGTAACATGTTATTTATATCCCCAATGGTCCATGATTATCGTAAACTGATTTTTGTTAATTGTCTAATTGATGACCAGCCCAATGTTGAAATTGTTGTGTTTCCCAAGCAGTTAATTAGTTTAGTTATTTAATTTCCAAGTTGGTTTGAGTCATGCATGGGCTAGATTGGAATTAATGTGATTGTCTTAAATTAACACAATAGCTGGAATAGCAATATATCATTGAGACGGTTCAAGTCAGACACCATTTATGTGACTGTCCTAAACCAACCCTATGGTTGAAATTGTTTTGATTTCTAGTAGTGACTCTTTTTTTGTTTTCTAGTAGCTTGATTAGAGTGTATTTATTCACGTACTATCTTTTTTTTGTTTTGTTTTCCTAAGACAATGTTGCATGTTGCATGTTGTTGTTCTTTGCATCCCCAAGATGGAGAGGCCTTGAAGAGTGAATACTATAGTAGTGACTCTTTTTTTCGTTTTCTAGTAGCTTGATTAGAGTGTGTTTATTCACGTATTGTGTTTTGTTTTGTTAAGACAATGTTGCATGTTGCATGTTGTTCTTTGCATCCCCAAGATGGAGAGGCCTTGAAGAGTGAATATTGCATACACTATACCATACTTTCAGTAGCTTGAATACTACATGCACCATGTTGTTAGGCATACACATGGAGTATACTTGTGAATATCATACATACTTTTAGTAGCCTAAATAATATATGCATTATGCTATATGCATATATGTGAATAGTATGTGTATTGATTCCAAGGACTTAAGTAGTACTAAGATTTTATTATAGTTTTATAAATATTCTTTGCATGCCTGAAATTTTATTTTCCACATGTTACGCGAGTAGATAGAGTTGTATCTTAACTTTATGGCTCAAAAATTGAACTTTTGATTGGGCAAAGGAGATTTGAGCATTGTAAGCGCTAGTATGTTAGGAAACTCAAAGATAGGAATGTGTGTTGTTGCAAAACTCTGATAGAAGTTTTCTACTTGTTCCAATAAGCTTTGAATGACTTAAGATCTAGTCATGTTAGAGCATTGCTCCATGGAGATATGTCTCGCAAATGAATGCATAGTCTGTATGCCACTAGGATACTCATCATATGTTGCAAGGGAGGCAAGTTTAGCAGACTAAGGTCTCTGTGGGGTCCAATCATCTATCCAAACACTCATAGACTCTGACTTGTTACAGTAAGCTTTGAATGACTTTAGATATAGTCATGTTGAAGCATTGCTCCATGGAGATAGATGCCCATGTCTTGCAGATGAATGCATAGTCTTATGCCACCAGGATCCTCATCATGTGTTGCAAGAGAGGCAAGTTTGGTAGCCTAAGGTCTCTATGGGGTCTAGTCATCTGTCTAAAGGGAGACTATGAGTGGCACTGCATTGAATGCATTTGTGGCACATGCACACATTGTAGTTGAGAGAAGAAGCAATTTGATGTCTATCCAAATGAAATGACGGAAGACAACCCTATTGCTCTCAAATGGAGAAGATTTGAATATGTTAGTGTTGAAGGATTGAAGAAAAAGAGATGGCTACTATCATATAAGAGCATTCAGCCAAGGGAGCTTATAGATCATTTCTTTTATGACTAATGAAAATCTACTCGCTGACCTATAAGAGTCCATGTAAGTGCAACGCAAGACCATTTCTATATTTCGGATGATAGGGAAAAATACAAAACAACATTGGGTGTGGTCGAATGGTGTTTCCTCTCAATTTAAATCAGCCCATGGATTCTACTTTGTCTCAATATTAAAATTCTTGACTATCTAAACATGATGTGGAACTTCTTTAGGTCTAGCCATGGCAAGGTGGAACATCATGGATGTGGTGTTGTTTTTACATGAGCTCTATTTAGAAATAAACTAACACACCGTCAAGAAAAGCTCAATGATGCCCATGATGTTGTAACATGGCTTACAACCAACGTCTGTATAGGGGCACAATTAACATATAGTAAACAAATCCTTAGGAATAGTGTACTACGAAGAGTGTTCCATGAAGTGAAAGTGAATGAAGTGCAAAGGAGAAGCAGATACAATTGTGAGGCCGTTAGAGGAATTTGTAGTTTTTGCAACAGATGGGTCTTTTTAAACAATCACCTACTCAAAACAAGAAAACTTTCTTGTTTTATAGTGCGAGCATCACAATGGATCATGACAATTGTGAGAACATTACAAAAACTATCAAGAGATGGGAGCCAATTCAAGTTTTCCCTCTACATGAAGATTGAGTGATAAACAATGGAGAGATAAATTATGACTCACCACAGTTTGGGGAGTGTTTTGATGACCTCACTAGCTATTTGGACGAGGGGGATACCTTTGCAGTTGCCCCACTGACTCTTAAGAGAATGAGGAAGATGACCTATACTTTGTGTTGCAGCGTACCAAACCCAAGCACAAGGTTGAGGAAGCATTTAAGGATCATTGACAAACAAACAAACTACGAGAAGTGGGTTGTAGTAGTTGGAGCTATTTGGTACAAATAAACATCCAAGAGAGGCCATAATTACATTCTACAACCTCCTCCCAAGCAACCACATGCTTGTTTTACTAATCCCAAATGAGGAAAAACATTTGCCACTTATCTTGTACAACCATTGGGATGGTGACCACAAATACTAAATGAATGAATTGTATGCAATTCATCTTGTAATAATCAAAGAAAACCACTACACTAGTGGTAGTTAATTCTAGATGACTTATCGTGTGCAACCAACCATTGCATTGGTGACCAGTGATCTTGTACTACCATTGTGCTAGTTGATATCCTAAGATAGTTTGTAAACATACAATTGTCGATATAGCCCTTGAGGGGTCCCCTTCAGAGGGCAAGGGCCATATCAACATGTCACTGGACATATATGGTATGTCAATATGGCCTTGCCTCTTAGGGGCAAGGGACATATTAACATGAAAGGTGACCCCTCAAGGGAAAATGATACAAAATATATGAATGGGGCCCATATATCATGTGCAACCAACCACCACCACACTGGTGACCACATTGCTACCACCTTGCTGGTTGCAGTCCTAAAACAACTTGTATAAAGGAAACATGTGAGACCACTTATCGTGTACTACCATGGTGCTGGTTGCAATCCTAAAATAACATAAAGAAACATGTGAATTGATGCAATTTTAAGAACTCTGGCAATGATTAAAGAGTGGTATCATTAATAACTAAACAAATACATCTCATACATTGAGGTATTTTAGCTACCTCCAGTCGACATTGAGGCCTTCTAGCTCCCTGATGGGAGGAATGGCACTTCTTGCTCCTTTCCTTTAGGGGGATTGCTCCACACTTTACTTTATGCTTTGAGATCCCTTCATCAGATTGCTTTGAGCTCTTTGAGCTACGTCTGCTCCTCCTTGATAGGAGGATCGACCCTTCTTCCTAAGGCTCAAGCTTGGGCTTCTTCCCTTGAGGCTCCTTTCTTTTAGGGTGTTGGTTCTATCCTTCAAGGTCCTTTCTTTTTTCATGTCCAACCCAAATGGAAAGTGCACTTGTAGCATCTAGTTTCTTGTTGCCACATATAGCTACAACAGGAAGCACATTTGATCTACCCATGACTTGGGCAGTGGCAAAGGACATTCTCTGCATCTCAAGGCTACATCTGCAAATACCTCAAAGCCAAACACATGCAGAGGGTGGCTGCACTAGGGCCATCAGATAGATGATGTGCCCACAATAGACAAAGCACATATGACCCTACTACATCTCAAGAGAATATTCATCTGATTTTTGACTATTAATACCACAGTCTAACCCTATATATAAGCAAGCTATTTTATGATTCCATCCTACCTCATCTTGAGGGTGTAGAGGTTCTCCTTCAGCACATCTACTTGCTTCTCACTCTTTGCAATAGCTCTAATGGAGTATGTGAATTCTTTATCAGTGTATGCATAGGCAACTTCCAAGACATCCACTCTATGTTGGGTTTAAGTCAAGGTGGAAGACTACTTTTCAAAACCTTTAAGAGCCATGGCAAGCTCGTGCACATCCCTATTGTAATTTGATAGGAAATAATGCTTATCTTGCCAATATTGCTAAGTCTCATTGGCTTCTCTCTACCTTATCTATATTCTTCTTGGCCTTGAGGGTCTCTCGTAGCTCCTGCATCACTGCTCTAGTTTTTGCATTCTCCCCTTTCAATTTCTCTATCATTCCATCTTTATCAATGTTTAAAAGTTTGAGACATCTAAGTTGAAAAAATGCAACAACTAGAGTTTGCACAAATTTATTTCTTAATAATATTGAGTTTAACAAACACTATTGAAAAAAAAATTCAAACCCTCAGGTAGTCCAGGTTTTGAGGTGAGGGTCCACTTACCGGCCACCATCCAAATAAACTAGGTGTTAGAACATCATAGTTACATTTGGGTAGATAGGTAATTCTTGTTTTACTTGTCTTGTTATTGCTTTACCTAGGAATATTGACAACCATATGGATTCTTAGATAATTATAAAACTAAGTCACAAGTGAAGTTTAAGTCACAAGTGGAGTAAGGAGCGAATGAGTGCATGGGTTGAGAAGGGATTAGAGGAGGTATGGGAGGATTAGTGTGCTTGGTGTGTGGGGTGGTTAAAAAGAGAGTGCAAAGGGGAGATTTCACGGGGGGTACATAAAAGAATAATTCATAGTTGGGGAAATATACATGTGTGTGTGCACGCATGATACATTGATTAATCATAATTATTAGGTGCATGTGTCTGAGCTCATGCATGCACATGTGCGAGCTCATGCATGCACATGCGTGTGTGTGTGTGTGTGTGTAGAGAGAGAGAGAGAGAGAGAGAGAGAGAGAGAGAGAGAGAGAGAGAGAGAGAGAGAGAGGAGAGAGAGATTATTAACTTCTATGAAGGACCAAAGGGCTTATGAGAGTGAAGAAAACCAGATACAGTGGAAGCTAAGGGGTGGGACTACTAAAAATCAGGCACCCATACCCCATGGTTGGTGTTGGAAACAAGACAATAACAAAATGCATCATGATCTCATTGTTAGAAGAGAGCCTAAAAAGTGAAGGGAAATGATGGGATGCCACAGGTTGGCGACTACCCATTCAATTGTGCGCCTGGGTGATTGGACATATGTATGCTATTTGTGGGACTAACCCCACTAGTCGGTTGTATAGATAAGATGATCTCATTTGGCCATAGCTCTTGATCTAGTGCTCTCTCTCTCTCTCTCATTTTTCTTCTCTCTTTTCATTATTAGGGAGTATACAATATGGACCTCTCTCTCTCATATTTAATCTTAATAAATTGAAGGCACAAGATAAGTATATTAAGTATTAAATTTAAAGAAAACTACCATGAAGGATAAGGTTTCAAGAAGATATAACCTCTTACAAAGAAGCCTCCCAAGCCCTCTGTCTAAAGATGAGAGAAAGGGGAGGAACTCTTGTAAGGTTGCATGTTCCAAGTGATTTTAGAGAGAGGGAGAGTGAGGAGGAGAGAGGCAGTAAGGGATTTGGAGAGAGGAACATGTGTGAGGTAGATAGACACAAATATAGACATAGAAAAATGAATAGATAGATAGATAGATAGATAGATAGATAGATAGATAGATAGAGAGAGAGAGAGAGAGAGAGAGAGAGAGAGAGAGAGAGAGAGAATAAATCTTCATTTGGGTACTTATATATGCTTAGCCTAAGGTTTAGGAGTGGCTAATGGACTGGATGCTGACATTAGTTGCATGGAAGACCACATGCTCTCACATGGCTTCACTCAAGCATGACTATCCAATCAATTGCAAGTGGCTCTGAGATGTCAAATCGGAAGGAGCATTGGTCCTTATAATTGACAACATCTTCAACATTGTGCGCCCAAGCCATTTCTCCTTTGTTTCAGGGGACACCAACATACCTAATGTCACCCTCTTTGTAGCTAGTTGATCTACGCTGTGCACCCCTTTCACTTTCTGTAGGCCATTTCTCAAGTTAGAAAGCATCGCCTCTTGGGCTGCATCTCCTGAGGTGTTGGTAGGGTTGTTACTCTATGAACTTTAGAGTGCAAGCTAAAGTTTGTGAAGACTGGAGGTTGGTATTCACCTGAATGGCTTGATGTTGCTACCTCAAATGCTCCCACCAATCGTGACACCACAGCTCGTGTTCTTCATTCTGATGGCAATGATCGAATGCATGCATATGCAACAATTGCTTTCCTGCTACTGCTACTCTGCAAGAAGTCTTCTTTCTTATTCTTTATCCCTTCACCAATGTTGCAAAAGTGTCTTCCATTGCCGTTTCGATACCGTGTCATTGCGTTCCTCGACCACAATCTGTTCCTTGTGCCTTGACCAAGCTTTTCAACTTTTCTGTCTCATAGCCTCTATCTCCTTTTCTTGCAAGCCATGGTGAGCTACATGTTGCCATTGACGCCATGGCCAAGATCAATCTAGAATAGACCCAGAGAAGCTAATTGGTGAGGCAAGTAAAAAATAGAAGACAACTTACCCGAAAGAAGACAATGCCAAACCAAAGTCTGTGCAAGGTCTTGTCGAGGTGCGTGCGGGGGCAAGTTATAGGTACTTAATCTTTCAAGATTTGATGGGTGGGAGGTGTGAAAATTTAAAATTCATGGGAGTAGCAAAATTTTCAGCCGCCACTGGTTTTCCCTCCTCTGGCGATACATGTCAATAGAATTGGATATCCCAAACAAGTGCAATGTGGCCTCAAATGCTTCAAAATAAAAATAAGCCAAAGATGCTTATGAGCCATATAGCAAGCAAGTGCATGGAAAAAGAAACAATTCAAAATTGTAAATAGTGTTGAATTTATTAAAAGATCTTTGCACATGCACAAATTGCACATTTTCAACTTCTTCCATTTTAGAGTGAATCTAGATACCAATACCAACAACTATCAATGTTTTAAGACCACCATGTAGTAGTCCCACTAGTTTGGATTCCTAATTTTCAATCCGTTTTGGTTTTCAACAAATCAAAAAAAGTTATGGAGCATGCCCTCAAATGGGTGTGCATCACTTTAGCACAACATTGAAGGCCTGTTAATCCATGCCTAATGTTCTCAATTAGGTGTGTCCTTGGGTTGAGGAGAAGCTCACATAGTGTACTTTTGAATATTTTCTTGGTTACATTTATATACATAACAAAATTTTGATGTTTTTGAATAAATTGCTATATCCTATAGTCTTCAGGATGCATGCTTCACATGCAACATAACACTTGTAATGCTTTAACGGTCTCGTTCCAAATCCTTATTCCATAAAACGGCTTAGATAGCATGCATCTTTGTGTGTCAGTAACCCTGGCATCCAGACCATCTAAGCCATTCTCCATTGTTCTATGCCAACCTTCATCTTGCAACAGCTTTGAACCCACAATACCTCTAAGATGCCTTCTAAACACATCTGCTATATGCCAAAATTCAGTAATCAGCATTCCCTAGGAGTCCATTACCCTGTCAATTGTTTCTCTCTACATCTTCCTCTTAACAGCCTAACAAAAGATCTAGAGAGAGAAAAACTAAATCTAGAGAGAGAAAAACTAAATCTAGAGAGAGAAAGACTAAAAGCCTACACTTTCTGAGGTCCCTCCACTTTGTGTAGAGACCCAAAAGGTTCCCCCAATTTGTGTAGAGACCCAAAAGGTTCCCTACCCAAAAGGTCTCCTACAAAAGAGGTCCCACCACGGAGGTACCTATGAATTGTGTAGAGACCAACATGCATAAATATCTCTCAATCACCCTTCTCCTCCCTCCTCCCTCCTCCTCCTCCTCCTCCTCCTCCCTCCTCCTCCTCCTCCTTCCTCCTTCTCCTCCCTCCTCCTCCTCCCTCCTTCTCCTCCTTCCTCCTCCTTCCTCCCTCCTCCGCCTCCTCCTTCCTCCTCCTTCTCCTTCCTCCTCCTCCTTTCTCCTTCCATTCCTTCTCCTTCCTCCTTCTTCCTCCTTCCTCCCTCCTCTGCCTCCCCCTTCCTCCCTCCTCCTCCTCCTCCTTCCTCCCTCCTCCACCTGCCTCCTCCTCCTCCTCCTTTCTCCTCCACCCTTCCCCCTCTAATCGATGAAGGAGACTAGCTCTCCACTCCTCAACCTTGGACTCCTCCTAAAACCTATAACCCCCTCTGAACTGTGGAACTCCTAGTTAGCTCTCTCAACCATGTCCCCCTTTTGAACCCTTGAACTCTCGTGGAGGCGATAGCCTCTGTCAATTGTTATAATCAAGCCCTCTTTCTCACCCACGTGTGCATGAGATCTACTTCCCATGCTTTAGCCTACACCTCTCACTGGAACATGACCCGAGGACCTATGCTACACTTGTGAACACCTATGTTACAATGAGCAATGACACGACTATAGGTGACCAATGCCCTCTAAACCTCCACTTGGGAGAAACAGAGACAACATGTGGCACCGCTATCAGGGAGGTTAGCGCCTGAAGCAAAACTGGAGCATGTGCTTGCATGTGTGAAAAAGAACCCCCTTCAAAAGGCCATTCAAGATACATCCCTCAAGGCAAAGGAGTGAAAAAATGCTTCCAAATGATGCAAAAAGGATAATGTTGACTTACAAAATCACATTAATACACTAAACACCCAAAATTAACCCTGAATCCCCCCACATCCTATAAAAGCAACACCAACCCCCCCCTCACTTCTTCCCCCACACTTTTGCTAGCCACGTCCTTCTCCAAATTCCGTTAAGCCTCCATATTTTCCATCTATCTCTATTTTCCATCCTCCAAGTTCCGTCCACCATTTCCACCACTACCACCACCACCTTTTCTGTCAACCCCCCCTCCACCACCACTTTTTCCATCACCCCCCTTCCATCTCCATCTCCACCTCCCATCATCTTCCTCCCCACCACCTCCACTTTTTCAGTCCATCCCCCATCTCCCCTTCTCAAGGTAACCATCCTTTTTCACTCCACCATCTCTCTACCTCTCTCTACACCCCATCTCCCCTTTTCCTCCTCCACCCCCCATCTCCACCACCCCTCTTCCCCCCCCATCTGCACCTCCACCCCCCATTCTCTCCTCCCCCTCCCCCTCCAACCCCCCCCCTCCACCTCCAACCCCCCCTCTAGCTCCCCCCCCTCCACCTCCACCCCTGCTCTCCACCTCCCCCCCCCCATCTCCCCGCCCCTCCACCTCCACCTCCACCCCCCCATCCCCCCCCTCTCCTCCTCCACCCCCTCTTCCCCCCCCCCTCTCCTCCCCGTCCCCCCCCACCTCCACCCCTCTCTCCTCCTCCACCCTCCTCCCTTCCTCCACCCTCTCTCCTCCTCCTCCCCCTCCCTTCCTCCCCCCTGCTCTCCCTCCTCTCTCTATCTATAAGGCCCTTAGGGGCCTTGGGACTTGATTGCACGCGTGCCAGCATCATCGACAACAACACTTGCCTATCGCCTGACCACCGGGCCTTAGCCACCAAGGCCTTAAAGGCCTCCTCTTGAGCCTTCCTGTTGCGGCCCTCCCGCCCACCTCCTGCGTCTCCAAACCGCCACTTCCCCTTCTCCTCCACCTCAGGCGCCATCACCGCTGCCCCCCCTATTTTAAAAAAAGAAAAAGAAAAAAAGAAGAAGGTAAACTAATCCTAAAAACACTAACCATAGTCAGGTTAGTGGAACTTAGGTTAGGTTAGTTGACCATAGGTTAGGTTAGTTGGACTAACTACAATCACACTAACTGATATAGTTAGATTAACTAGGTTAGGCTAAGGTCCAGTTACAATAACTAAGTCCCAACTAACTAGTAGCTAGCTCACAACCTTAGTTAGACTAAAGGTCTAGGTCCATTCACACTTGGACCTAAAGACCAAAGGGCCCCTAAATTCCCCTAACTTTGAGGGTCCATAACTTGCTTATTTGGGACCCGAATTGGACCCAGATTGAACCACAAATTCACACACGAAACCATTGATCTATGAGAACTTTTTCCAACCAATCCCATGCCATTTAAGCATCTATAACATGCATCAATTTGCGCCCCCATGTGGGCCCCTTTTTTGCACTATTTCATTAATAAGATTCCTCCGTGACCTCCAATTGACACTCCGTCTACACCGGCACATTTTTCCACTCATGTGGAGCAATCCTAGGTGCATTTTTAACATGACGGTCCCTACTAATCTAATGCATCTCTATCCCCCCTAACAATTTTTACTCCTTCTTTGGGAGCCCGTATCATGGCCGTTTGAAGACCAAATCACACATAGTTGATTCCAAGATTCACTCACACAACATCCAATCTCAAAAGATAATTTTCAAGTCTTTTTACCATTGTTTTCAATCTTGGTAGTTGCCATTGTGTAGGCACTGATTTTGACTCGTCGATTGCATATTTTTTGCCATTATCGGGCTACGAAGGTCAAAATCAATTGTGAATTTCAAAGTCAAAGGCACTCACTTAAAGGATACACTTAAGCATTGTGTATGCACCTCAGATCTAGACGAAGATTAGCACCTGCATACTTTCACGATCTTTCTTTGGTCCTCGATGCTCTTCAAGAATTCAACCTCTCACCATTGACAAGAAGCATGGATGACCTAAAAGTTGAAGAAGAAATAGGTAACAATAATCTGCATCCTGTAGATCCCCTTGGAGAACAATGCAACCGCAACCACCACAACAATGGCAGATGACACTTTGGTAAATTGGAAATGCCAAAGTACAATGGATGAGGGGATCCCGCCAGATTCCTTCAACTCTTCGACGCAGCATGTTGTGCTACAGGCAATCAATCAAATGAAACCAAAGCCGCTTGGTTCTCGATGGCCCTAACTGATGAGGCTTTGGAATGGTACCTCGACCTTCTCATAGAGAAAAGAGCCACATGGGCACTGCTATCTGAGTAGTTCAAAAGAAGATTCCAAATAAAAAGGCTGCAAGATGACCCGGCATTACAACTAGGCAATATAGATATGCGCAAGAAGGAAAAGGTCAAAACATACTTAGAAAGAATGAAAAGATTAATAGCAAAGTGTGATCCCGTCCGAACGACAAGTACCTCATAACATCATACATCTCTGGTCTGAAAAAATCCATTCACAAGGACATGAAAAAAGCCAGCAGCTATGCACATTTTAGCGACTCATGAAGCTGCAATTGACATTGAGGACACCATGATGAATTTTGACAGTGACAGTGATAGCTATAAATCAAGCCAACGCAACAAGAAATCTTCAAAGAAGGGAATCACTTCCAACAAAGATCGCACCATCAAGGACAGAGTGGAAGCCATGGCCCTAAGAGTAAAAGATGAAATGATGCAGGACATCGAGCAAAAGCTGCATGTCTCTCAGCCACCACAGTACCCACGGAGAGAAAATGTATGGTGCCCACACTGTATGGCCAACCATACAGTCAATGAATGCCCAATCTTAAGGAACAGACTAAACCCACCAGAAGTGGCTCAGCCCCCATGGTTATGGTGTCCCATTTGCAATGTTGCAGGGCATGATCTAAATACTTGCTTCTACAATATGAGGGTAGCACAACCCCAGCACCAACAATACCAACATCCGCCAATCCCAGTGTATAGACAACTGGCACTGGCACCTAATGCACAAGTGCCACATCTCAACCCACTCCCAATGAGAACACAAGTGCCTCAACTAATGAGGAATCCCAATCCTCCGCAATACCCACGAGCTCCCAATCTTGCTCTAGTAGTTTCGGTGCAACAACTCCAACCTAAAGAGTTGGAACCTCACTATGATATGAAATAGAATACCCTATGTACTACATGGATGGTGCCAAAGAACTCATCCCGGTGTATGCTAATCAAGTAAGGCCCACCACATATAGAACACCCCTTAAGTGTTTTGGTTGTAGAGAAAACCACCGCATAGTAGAATGTTTACATAAGGGTAACCCCAATACATTCCAACCTGTCTACAGGGAATGCAGAGTTGGGCATGCTTGCATGGATTGCCCACTAAGAACAAAGCCTCAACCAACCACAGAAGTAAAACTTGATGAACCCTTGGGGATGATAAGTGTGGAAAATCATAGTGTGGCAACACAAAGTGTGGCATCATAGCCAGTCTTGGTCATTACAAGACAATAGAAAGAAGCGGCACGACAAAAACTCCTTTTCGCTCAAAAAGTAAAGAGCCCTCTAGCAAAACAAGCCATGCCAATCCCACAACACAGTGAGACCATGCCTAGCACATCCACGGAAAGTGCCACCCAAGGAGCCAAGGAAGCATACTCCCATGCTGAAATTGAAAAGGCACGTTACCACGCCTTGAAGCAATGGGTACAATAAGAGCAAGAAAATTTTGAGGCAGACAGGATGGTAGAAGTAGAGGTCAAAGCACCATCAGCACCTAGCATTGACATAGTGATTGATCCCAACAACTTCCAATGGGTACTAAAGCAACATGCAAAACATCCCCAATTGGATGGCACCACACTAGCAAGCTTGATAAGCTACCCCATCACGGTGCCAATTGGGACCTTACTAAGAAATTGCCCTACAATGTGGGAGTGTTTTAAGGGATGGATTGAATCTTCACAATAATTCCCCCCACCTAAAGAAGAGGAAAAGGTAATTTCAATAAAATTCGGTGCTAGGGATGACATAAAAAATGTAACCATCTCGCTAGAGCATAAAGCCTTTGGTCAATACCTAGTAATAGTAGATGCTGGAGTAAACATTCTGGCAAGAGAGCTATATGAAGAATGGGGCCAACCTCCAATGCAGAAGGCCATATTTAACATCCGCATAGCTGATCACATGCAAATGAAGCCACTGGGTAGCATTGAAAATGTGTCAACAAAAATTGTTAGAGTAAGGTTCATGCTCTAGTTTACTATCTTGGATCTTCCCAAGGGAGCCACATCATACCAGATATTATTGGGAAGACCATGGCTTCGAGAAGCATTGGTACTCCATGATTGGGGCACCGATAGAATCACTATCCAAAATAGAGAAACCGATGTCAAGATAAATCTAGGAACATGGGAAATCAAACCCATTATTCCTAGAAATGTTGAAGACACTTCTTCCACTATAGCCACCAGTCATGCGTCCCCTATACCTACCAATGTACTAAAGCCCATAGAAGGGGATACACAAAGTGACATCAGTAATTGGATATAGACATTGGCTACAATAAATAATTGTAAAACAACACATCTAATGTTGCTAGATGTGGATGCCCAAATGATACAACTAAAAGCACCAATCTGGGATGATGAATTAGAAGTAGTGGAAATGCCAGTCTTCATGACAAGCATCGAGTCGGGCAGTGACCCTAAAGAGTCCATAATAGAAGGCTACGGTGCCGACATAGATTGGGATATGGAAACAAAAGCTGATAATGCAACCTTGGAGGGCCAAGTATTTGACAATGACTTGGTAATCCTACAGGCACTCATGGCCATAGAATACCCCAAGCTCGACCCTCTAGCACTATCCAATAGCAATCGGTCTAGGAAAAAGAAGGAGGGTGTACAGTGCGTACAGTGCCAAAGACAGTGTTTGCCATAGAATGGGGCATTTTTGCATACAGAGTCATGTCATTCAGCTTATGCAATGCCCCATCTACTTTTCCAAGGGTAATGTACACCGGCCTTCAAGGAATTTCTCAACAAGTTCCTACAAGTCTTCCTCGACGACTTGTGCGTACACTTAAGAAAAAAGGATCACTTGAAATGCCTTGAAGAAGTCCTTCAAAAATGCAGGGAGTATGGAATCTCTTTGAATCCTCTAAAATGCCAATTCTTGGTCACACACAGAGTAGTCTTGGGACACATAGTCTCTCGACATGGGATTGCAATTGATATGGACAAAATAAAGATCATCATGGAACTTCCCCCCCCCACTAAATGCCAAGGGAATCGAAGTCTTCATGGGACATGCCGGATACTATAGAAGATTCATACTGAGGTATGCAATGATTGCAAGGCCCCTATATAAGCTCCTAGTCAACTTCATCTGGACAGACGAATGCGAACAAGCATTCAAAACCCTCAAGTGGAGACTGATCACAGCCCTTGTTCTAATGGCACCAAATTGGGACATAGAATTTCATGTACATACTGACGATTCCAATTATGCAGTAGGGAGTGTGTTATGTCAACCTGGCAAACACAACAAAGACTACCCAGTATACTTTGCAAGCAGGCGGCTAAATGATGCGGAGGTGAATTACACCACAACGGAAAGAGAAGCCTTGGCAATGATCTACAATGTGAAGAAATTTTGACACTATCTATTGGCTACTGACTTTATCTTCTACACAGATCATCAAGCCTTATTATATCTTGTGAATCGGCCATGTACCATAGGCTGGATCACTTGATGGCTTCTACTGCTATAAGAATTCAATTTCAAAATCATGGTGAGAGAAGGAGCTCAACATTTCATTGCCGATCACATGTCACGATTGAGGATAGGAGAAGAGGTGGAAGGAATAGAAGATGACCTACGAGATGCCACATTATTTCAAATAGATGTTATGCCTGATTGGTGTGCATATATCATTGGGTACTTAATGGTAGGAAGACCACCTCCTGAAATGAAAGCAATGGATGCTAGGAAACTAATTCTAAAAAATGCACCCTATCAACTCATTGTAGGACAACTATACAAGATGGGTAAGGACCAAGTTTTAAGGGAATGTGTGATGCCACATAAGATCATGCCAATCCTCAATGAAGCACATGAAGGCATTGCAAGTGGACATTTCCAAGGGGAAGCAAGAACAAGAAAAGTCCTTCTTGCAGGATACTAGTGGCCAACACTTTGGTCAGATGCCTATGAATCTGTTAAAAGCTGTGATGTATGCCAACGAACTACTAAACCACAACACAAAAACTTCAATCCCCTAACAATATTCATTACACAAAAACCCTTTGAAAAATGGGGGATTGATTTTGTGGGTCCCATCCATCTAGCAGCAAAGGGAACATGGGCACGATCCATCATTATGGCCACTGATTACTTTACCAAATGGGCTGAAAGTTAGAAAGGCATATGCCAGAAGCACAGCAAGGTTCTTGTACAAGAATGTGATCACCCAATTTGTATATCCCATTGAAATTGTGTGAGGTAGAGGCACACATTTTGTCAATGAGGTCATCTAAGAACTCTTGTCTGGCTTTATGGTGATCCATAGAAAGAGCACATCTTACTACCCCCAAGGGAATGGATAAGCCGAATCCACCAACAAAATTTATGTATTGTCCTCACCAAGGTAGTAGAACCAAAGCATTTTGATTGGGTAGAGAAACTAAATGCAGCCTTATGGGCATACAGAATCACACTCAAGGTCAGTACAGGAAATACACCTTTTCAATTGGTGTATGGCCTTGAAGCTGTGGTCCCATTGGAATTTGGAATAACTAGTCTACGCATAGTAGTACAAGAATGTATGGGAGATCATGCATCACTGAAAGAAAGACTCTACCTATAAGAGAAGCATACAGAGACCAGATTAGTTGGCTACCATGCCATGACAATAGAAAAACGAAGAAGGAAGGCATGGTTTGATAGAAACCTCAAAGACAAATACTTCAAGGAAGGTGACCTGGTTTTATTGTACAATACCAGAGTCCATAAGGGCAAGCTCAAATTTCTAGCTCAAGGACCTTATAGAGTCAAAAAAATGAATCCCATCTAAGCTGTGCTGCTAGAAACATTGGATAGAGTCCAGTTCACGACAATAATAAATGGGAGCCAATTAAAGCACTACTACATCAACATGCAAGCCATCCCTGACAATAATGAAGATTTGGGGGCCCCAAGTCTTCCATAGTTAGGACTAGATTGTATCATGAGCACTCACTAGCATATGTATGCCTTCGCACATATAGGTAGTTTCAATCGATTTCAACCTTAGGGCTCAGAGGTGATGACTGAGTCCTAGATGGCCTATGATTCCCTTAGCAAATTAAGCATATAGGAGGAATGCCTACCTCACTAGTCATGCATAGTGCACCCACACATTTCACACACCATGAATAAATTGCACAAATAAAAGCCCCAAGAGATACTTGTTTTGATCCACACACAAGACACCCTCATCACAAAAAGAGTAAAATGCATTAGCCACTCACAAAAGAAACAGGTATGCTTAGCACATGGAATTATATTAGGAACTGTCAAACTGGATTCATGTGTGCAATGCCAGGGTGAAGACAGTCCAATAAGATGGGGAAAAGGCTTACAATGCCATCGACAAAGCAACACCATGCCAAATGGCCCAAGCCTCAACCTCAACAACCCTCTTCAAATCACCAACCTGAAGAATGACACAGTCCAAAATCACCGACCCAAAGATCAGTACTAAAACGACCACGGCTAGTGGTTCTGGACAGTGATACTGATGAGCAAATAAATGCAACACACCAAGAAGATATGCCACAGAACTAAAGGATCCTAGAGGTAGGAGAAATTGAAGCAGAGCAATTGACTATGCAGGATGCAGAGGTGCAAAACACCTTGATGACCATGTGGGGGTTAAAGGTCACTGTGCCTTAACCCCAGTTATGTACAATACTCAAACACATATATAAATGAATGAAAAAGAAGATTAGGGTGGTTCTGCACCCACCAAACTTGTGTGGCTCTCTGTCTCTCTCTCTCCTTCTTCCGTTCTTGCTTCCGTTGAGAGCACTCTCAACTGGTATCAGAGCCCGAGTGATCTAGCTGAGCGTGCGTGAATGCTTAGAAGCTCAGCAGCTCTGTGGGAGGAAGGAGAAGCTCTGTGGGAAGCTTTGTGGGTGACTTTACTTGCATCCGAGTGTGCAGAGACCTTGGAGGAACCTTTGGAAAAGTCACTTTGGCTTTACGAAGTGGTTTTGAGAGCCTGTTAAGATCTTTCAAAGAAAAAGTCGTTTTTTGAGCTTTTCCCTGTTCCGTTCGATGACAGAGACTCCGTATTGACTTGTAGAGGCAACTATTGCTTGCTTTTGGTGTCCACATTACTTCAGGAGCTTGGAAACACCTTCATTCTTGAATCTGAGATCATTTCAGTGGATTTCTGACTCACTGTGTCAATTCCTGCGTTTTTTGCCCGAGTGTTGAAACTCAAGTTTGGAGTAACCATTTGCAGATCTGTCAGTTCCGCTGGACTCAGGAGGTCCTAAAACTTCTATGTTGCTCATCATTCACACTCCGGTGGAGTTTACAGATAGCTCTGTTTCCAAAAACGTTTTTCAGTCCGTGTGTTGGACCCAGTGATTGAGGCCACGGTTTCCAAAACCGTCTGTCCCATTGCGTTCCGGATGCCCAAAAACCCCTACCTATCAGTTCTTGCATGATTCGGTGGAGGATTTTCAGAGTTATAAATCTCTGTGTATTCGATTTCGTCTCTCTGTTATGCATTTTTCATACTAAGGTTTTGAAACCTTAGATTTATGCCACATGGCAGTGGATAAGTGTTGACTCCCATTTCTCACTCATCGGTTGGGATTTTGGAGTTCTGGCAGAAGAGAGATATTTGCAGATTTTCTTGCTGAGTCCGATTATGCAATGGCGCCCATGTTTTGAAGCATCTCAGGTTCTATTTTCAGTAGCGCTCATTACCGTGGGACTATGATTTCTTGAGCATACCTTATGCAGATCACTCTGGTTGCAGTTTGAGCAGTGTGCGCTCATTCGTGGTATGCATTGGGTTGCAGTGGATGATTTATAGGCCATTTGGATGCATTGCGGTCCTTGTTGGATGCGCTGATAGGCCCAAATTGCCTTGTGGGATGCTATTTTTTATGGACGCTTTGCACATGGATGCTATTTTATGCTGAGGGACAGCTTTGACACATGGTTGGTGATGCACTGATAGTGCTATGCTCTCTTGGATGAGACATTATTGATGCATATGCCAGTGGACAGTGTTTATGCTTGAGTCATTTGGCACTTATTGGCATTTTCTTTTGGGCCAGATTTGCTCATATGGATGCATAGTATATGCACATGAGTCAGATGCTTTGAGTTTTGAGTTTTGGTGATATTTCACTCTATTGTGGCATACACATTTGGGTGCACCTGGTATTTGGTGTGATTTTCTCTTGAGGCACTAGCATTTGGGATTTTGTTTCATTTGCATCATGGCATCCTCTTCCATGCCTGAAAAGGAGTTTTTCAGCATTAAAAAGTTTGATGGGACAAACTTTTCTTTGTGGAAAGAACAGATAAGGGATGTGCTTATTCAAAAGAAGCAGATTAAACCCTTGGCAGGGATTGAAGCTAAGCCTGCAAATATGTCTGAGGATGATTGGAATGAGTTGGATGCATTAGCAAAGTCTACTATTAGACTTCATCTTGCAGAGTCAGTTTATTTCACAGTAGTAAATGAGCAGACTACGGAAGATTTGTGGAAGAAATTGTGTGCCACTTATGAAAAGGAAACTGCCTCTAATAAAGTTTACCTCATGAAGAGGTTGTTTGAGCTGCAGATGAAGGAAGGGGTCTCCATTGCTTCTCACTTGAATGAATTCAATATTATTTTCAGCCAGCTTCAGGCTCAGAAAATGAATTTTGATGCGGAGACTAAGGCAATATTTCTCTTATGTTCATTGCCATCCTCATGGGATACCTTCCGTACAGCTGTCAGTAACTCTGCACCTGGTGGAGTACTGAAATTTGATGATGTTGTGGGTAGCTTGTTGGCCGAGGAGATTAGACGGAAGTCTATGGATGGCAACAAGCAGGATGCAGCCTTAAATGTGCAAAGGGGCAGATCACAGTTCAGGGGGAAGTCCCAAGAAAGAGGGAAGTCTCGTAGCAAATCCAGGGCACGGAACATTGAGTGTTACCATTGTGGCAAGAAGGGCCATATGAAAAAGGATTGCTACAAGCTGAAAAGAGAGCAAAAGGATAAGAAAAAGAATGCAAATTGGGGTGCAAATCAAAAGGAAGAGAGTCCAAGGGAGGACAAAGGAAAAGTGAAGATCGAGGAGATCAATGCAGTCACACATGATAGTGACAATGATGTTCTCTTCATGTCTAGTTTATCTGCAGAGTTGCTTACCACTTCAGATGATGCATATTCCCAGGATTGGATTTTGGATTCTGGTGCTTCATTCCATGTTACTCCCCATAGGGAATGGTTCTCCACTTATGATAGTGGAAAGACAGGTTGTGTGCATCTTGGAAATGACTATGCATGTGACATAGTGGGAGCAGGTGACATAAAGTTTTCTTTTGCAAATGGGTCTGCATTTGTTTTGAAACATGTGAGACATGTGCCTAAGTTGACCAAGAGTCTTATTTCAGTGGGTCAGCTAGATGATGCTGGTTTTCACACCACTTTTGGCTTTCAAAGGTGGAAAATTCAAAAGGGCTCTATGCTTTTGGCTAGGGGTGCCAAGTGTGGGACTTTATATCCCTTACATGTATCAGGGGTATTTGATCATGTTGTTGCAATAACCGAGCAGCCAAGCACTTCTTTGTGGCATTGCAGGTTGGGGCACATGAGCCAGAATGGAATGAAACTCTTATGCCGTTTGGGTTATGTACCGCATTTGAGTTTCTCTGATTTTGAATTTTGTGAGCACTGTTTCTATGGGAAGCAGACTAAATCAGCCCATAAAAGAAGGGGAAAGAAAGAGTTTGAAATGCTTGATTTGGTGCATTCAGACGTATGTGGTCCCATGCCTACACGGTCATTAGGCGGGGCTGAATACTATGTGACATTCATTGATGATGCAACTAGGAAAGTGTGGGCTTATGCTATAGCTCGAAAGAGTGATGTATTCCAGGTATTTCAGAAATGGCTGGCCTTGGTTGAGAATCAGTCAGGTAGAATGCTTAAATGCCTACGGACTGACAATGGTGGAGAGTATCTCTCTCATGACTTTCAGCATTTCTGTGATACACGTGGGATTAAGAGGGAGCTCACATCCCCTCATACTCCAGAGCAAAATCCAGTTGCAGAAAAGATGAACCGTACCATTCAAGAAAGGTTGCAATGCATGCTTTCCTATGCAAGTCTTTCTGGTGGTTTTTAGGCTGAGGCAATGAAGACTACAGTGCATGTGATCAATAGATCACCTAGTAAGAGTTTGGATGGTGGTATTCCTGAAGAGGCATGGAGTGGCAAGAAGCCCTCTTACTCTCATTTGCGTATATTTGGGTGTGAGGCATATGCACATGTGCCAAAAGAGCTTCGAAAGAAGCTAGATCCTAAGTCTAGGAAATGCATCTTTTTGGGTTATGGTGAAAGTGGAGAGATGGGCTATCGTCTTTGGGATCCAGAAGCAAAGAAGATCATACGCAGCCATGATGTGGTCTTCAATGAGAAGAAGATGCATAAGGCACCCATGAGGGATGTGGAAATGAGGAGAATCACTTTCCAGGATGTGAATCCACCTACATATGTTGATAGGCAGCAAGCTGTCCATGCACCAAATGTGCAAGAAATGGTACCACCAAGTACTCCCACAGGTATACAATCAAGGGTAGATGATGGATCATCTATTGGTGGAAATGATGAGCCAAATGTGGCTGATATGCAGGTGGGACAGCAAGCTGAAATGCCATTGAGAAGATCATCTAGAGTGTCTAGACCGCCTGATCGGTTTGTTCCAGGGGTAGACTATGTGATGCTTACTGATTGCAGGGAGCCTTCTTGCTACAGAGAGGCTATGATGCGTGAGGATCAACACAAGTGGGAGTATGCTATGCAATCAGAGATGAGTTCACTTATGAAGAATAAGACTTGGGACTTGGTTTCTTTGCCACATGGAAAGAAAGCATTGCCATGTAAATGGGTCTACAAAATGAAGGTCACAGGTGATGATGTGCCTAGGTACAAGGCCCGTTTGGTTGCTAAAGGGTTCAAGCAAGAGAAGGGTGTGGACTTTGATGAGATATTCTCTCCGGTTGTGAAGATGACCACACTTAGATGCATGCTTGGACTAGTGGCATCAGAGGATATGGAGCTTATGCAAATGGATGTCAAGACAGCTTTCTTGCATGGGGATTTGCATGAGGAAATTTACATGGTGCAGCCGGAAGGCTTTGAAGAAAAGGGCAAAGAGCATTTAGTTTGCAAGCTGAAGAAGAGTCTCTATGGTCTTAAGCAAGCACCTAGAGAATGGTATCAGAAGTTTGATGCTTTCATTCGGTCCCAGGGTTTTAGAAGGAGTGAAATTGATCACTGCCTCTACACTAAAAGGGCTAAGGATAATAGCCTGATAATCTTGGCACTATATGTGGATGATATGCTATTGGCTAGCAAGAATACTTATGAGCTAGATGCTTTAAAGGCCAAGTTGCATGAGGCCTTTGATATGAAGGATTTGGGACTTGCAGGTCATATTCTTGGTATGCGCATCACGCGTGATCGGAGTAGGAAACTCCTTTGGCTTTCACAAAAAGAGTATGTTACAAAAGTATTGCAGCGTTTCAATATGGAGGGGGGGAAGGCAGTGAGTACTCCATTGCCTCCATATGTGAAACTGAGTCATACAGATAGTCCCAAATCAGATGAGGAGAGGGCCATGATGGCCAAGGTTCCTTATGCATCAGCAGTTGGGAGTCTTATGTATGCTATGATAGCTACTAGACCAGACATTGCATTTGCAGTGGGAGTTGTTAGCCGGTATATGGCTAATCCAGGAAAGAGGCATTGGGAGGCAGTTAAGTGCATCATGAGGTACATGAAGGGTACCAAGGAGATGTGCATTTGCTTTGGTAAAGGAGACATGCGTGTACTTGGGTACACAGATTCAGACTATGCAGGGCATGTGGATAGTAGGAGATCCACTTCTGGTTATGTGTTCACCTTTGCAGGTGGTGTAGTGTCGTGGATGTCTCGTGCACAGAAGTGCGTGGCTTTGTCTACCACAGAGGCTGAGTATGTTGCAGCCACAGAGGGTTGCAAGGAGGCTATATGGCTTGATCGGCTAGTGGGAGATTTGGGGATTCATACAGGTGTACCGACATTGCATAGTGATTCCATGAGTGCTATTCAGCTAGCACGGAATCCGGTCTTTCATGCAAAGACCAAACACATCGAGGTCAGGTACCATTTCATCAGGGAGGTACTTGAGGACAAGCGCATAGAGCTTGTCAAGGTTCATACAGATGATAACCCTGCAGATATGCTGACGAAGAGTCTACCTAGTCAGCGGTTTGAGTATTTTCGTGTATTGATGGGCATTGGATAGTATGCTCACTGGTTGTTCTCCCTTAAAGGCACATTGTCCTTTAAGTGGGAGGTTGTGGGGGTTAAAGGTCACTGTGCCTTAACCCCAGTTATGTACAATACTCAAACACATATATAAATGAATGAAAAAGAAGATTAGGGTGGTTCTGCACCCACCAAACTTGTGTGGCTCTCTGTCTCTCTCTCTCCTTCTTCCGTTCTTGCTTCCGTTGAGAGCACTCTCAGACCAGACTAACAAAGAGCTAGCAACAGATGGAACAATACACCTTGTATGGCCACGAGTTTCAATGTTCACCATGTCGAGACCATGTCACCCGATGCTTACAACTTCTTGTAGCCAAAGGGACTAGGTAGTCTTTCTGAGAAGCTAAAATCCTTCTTACCAACACCTGCTATGACAGAATACATTTGTCAATTCATAACAACATACAAAAGTAGAGAGTTGGAGAAAGATAAGTATGGCACAGTAACATATAAAGAAAAGTCCTTACAGATCTACCTCAGTAGATCCACTATGCAAGAGGCTTTCTCATTTCTAGAGGCACAAGAAGAATATCCAAAGAAACATTTGGATGCAATATTCTCTAAAATTCAGGATTTATTCCCACCTAACACAAAGTCACAAAGCGGGGGAATACGCCATGATATGATTATGGTGTGAAGAGAGTGGGAGAGAAGGAAGGAGTCTCACTTGCGGCTTTCTCACATACACAATGAGGGAATATACACAAAGGTGGAGCTGAAAATAGTTTTCCTCTTCTTAGTTGTGAAAGCCAAAAGAACTCTCTTAGTACAAAAGAATAGGTGAACCCTATATGTGGGTCTCAAACCAAACTCAGCTAACTAAGGTGGCATACTAACTGAGCCACTAACTAGAGTACATAAAGATAGATGTCATCCACCTATTATTCATGGGCGGTGTACTAACCGCATCTACAGCTAACAGGTCGGTGACATAAATGCACAATGGTCACCTTGGCATATCACGAGTAAAGCTCGTAGACGATATACCAGTGGATATGTGTTCTCTTTTGGGAGTGCTGCAATCACTTGGAGTAGCAAGAAACAGCCTACAGTTGCCTTGTTAAGCACAGAGGCTGAGTATAGGGGTGCAGCAATGGCTGCATGTGAGGTAGCTTGGTTGCATAAGCTACTTTATGATATGCATCAATCTACAGATGGGCCAGTTGTCATTTATTGTGACAACGTGAGCAGTATACACTTGGCAAATAACCCAGTCTATCATGTTAGAACAAAGCACATTGAGATGCATTATCACTATGTGTAGGAGAAGGTTCTAGTAGGTTTTATTGATCTAGTTTATGTCAGCACAGAGGATCAGGTAGCTGACATATTTATGAAGGCATTGGGCACAGAGAAGCTGCGTAAGTTCAGAGACCTGCTTAGTGTGCAGGAAATGGGATTGAGCTCGAGGGGGAGTGTTGAGATACTACCAGCCCAATCAGTAGCAGTGTATCCATGCAATTGTATTTGAACCCCAGTCTCATAAAATAGTCCATACTGCAATGTGGACTTCACATACCTCAGTATGCGTCTAGCCACATCCAAATGCTATTTCCTTGGAGCCTACATAATCTGACTTACCAACCTAATAGCATAGCTCAAATCTAGCCTGGTAATAGTCATATAAATCAAACCTCCTACTATGCATCTGCACATAGTAGGGTCTTCTAGAAGCTAACCTGCATCTACGCTCAGCTTCACATTCTGCTCCAAAGGAACTAAAATAGGCTTACAACCTGTCATCCCATATTTGGACAGCATGTCCAATCCATACTGCCTCTACAAGAGCCATATCCCACTTGTGGATCTAATCACCTCAATGCCCAAGAAGTAATGCAGCTCTCCCAAATCCTTCATCTCAAACTTCTGCTTCAATGGCATTTTCACATGAAGGATATCTTCATCACTATCACCTGTGATGATCAAATCATCAATATAAATGACAAGCAGCATAATGCCTTTCTTTGTTTTTCTCACATAAAGTGAGAAATCTGCCTTGGAAATCTAAAAGCCAATAGTGACAAGATACTGTCTTATCTCGTCAGACCATGTTCTAGGTGCTTGCTTCAAGCCATACAAGGCTTTCTTCAACCTGCAAACAAACTCAGGATGAATAGCATGAACATAACCTGGTGGCTGCTCCATATAGACCTCTTCTTGCAAATCACCATGCAAGAAAGTATTCTTTACATCCATCTGATGTAAAGACCATCCCTTTGATGCAGCCATAGCAATGACTACTCTTACGGCTGCCATCCTTGCAACTGAATTGAATGTTTCTTCATAATCAATGCCATATGTCTATGCATACCCCTTGACAACTAATCTTGCCTTGTATCTGTTCATGGAACCATCTGCATTGTGCTTCACCTTATAAACCCACTTGCAGCCAATTGCATTCTTGTCTTTAGGCAAAGGCACCAATTCCCATGTAGCATTTGCTTCCAAGGCATCCATTTCTTCATCCATGGCTTTCTCCCATTTTTCTTTTCCCATGGCTTACTCAAAAGAAGTGGGTTCTGGTTCATGTATCACTTTGACCATATAGGCATAGTGAATGGCTGTAAATCCATCATATTTCAACCTATCCACACGATACCTAGCTCTAGTAGACCTATGCAAAATAGGCTCACTACCAGGTGCTCTCAAAACATCCCTTGTCTTACTCTAGGTGTAACAATAGAAGGAATACCCAACTCATCATCAAGGCTTTGTTCTAAGCCACTGGATTCACCATCCACATAAGAGTGACCTGCATTCACATCAACCATGGGCTGATCTACTTTCTCTTTTCCTTTTTGTGATACTTGCATACCACTATCTGCATTGCTTTGAGGAGATCCTCCTGATCTCAATCTGCTTGTCCATGGCAAAGTATGTGAACCACTGCTAGAGGACACTACAAGTCCACTAAATATTTTGTGATTGCTGTTGTGAATTCTGTGCAGCATTACCATTTTGTGCATCTACATCATCAATCACATTTATTGGCTTATACCAGCCTCATACCAGCTGCTCATCTCATTAAAAAAAACATCTCTGCTCGCTTCAAATGAGAAATATCTGGTTTCCTACCAGTATACCTCTCCTCTGGCGTCATGCCATGTATTGCTGTAGTGGGAGTCCTGTTCATTATGTAGATTGTTGTAGCAATTGCTTCAGCCCAATAATAATCTGGTAGGCCTTTTTTGTTGAGCATGGCACGAGATACCTCTCCAATATGCCTATTTTTCCTTTCTGCAAGTCCATTTTGCTGTGGGGTATGACTGCATGAATATTGCTGCTTTATGCCATGCTCCTGCAGGAAACTTGCAAACTCATTTGAGAGGTACTCTCCCCCTCCATCTGACCTTAGGCATTTTATTTGTAGGCTGTTTCTTTTTCAACCATAGCTTTAAAAGCTTTGAAATGCCCAAACGCTTCACTTTTCTTTTTCATAAAATACACCCAAACTTTTTTGCTGTAGTCATCAATAAAAGTGACAAAATAATGACAGCCTCCAATAGGTGCAGCTTTAGTAGTCCACACATCAGAGTGGATTAATTCCAATGGCCCCTTACTCTCTTGAACATGTCAAGGAAATGGTTTCCTTGCCTGTTTTCCAAATTCATAGGCTTCACATACCTTATGCATTTCTGCAACCTTGAACTTAGGCAATCCTGCAACAATATTTTGGGCCTGCATTAATTTAAGTCACTGTACATTAACATGACCAATGCGTTTATGTTAGATATCAATATCTACAACTACACCGGTCCCATGTGCACACATTGCTGCACTCAATTTAGGCTTGTCCACATCCAACGTAAACATCCTACCCTTCTTCTTCCCTTTTGCTATCAAGTGACCTTTATTTTTCATATCCTCAACAAAGCATCCATGAGGATTAAATCTGACCTGCAACCCCTGCTCAACCATTTGACCAATAGAAACCAGGTTCTTGGTGATGTTCGGGACATGAAATACATCAGACAGGTATTTCTTTTTCCCATCCTGCATAGACAAAGGAATTTTACCAATCTGCACAATAGGATATGCAATATCATCACCAGTCTCCACAAATCCTGGTCTTTCCATTTTCCTTGCATCCTGCATCCATTCTACATGACCTATCATGTGGTTTGACGCACCTGAGTCAACATACCACACATCATTGCTTTCTTTTGCACTTGTCATAGAATTGGTCATGTGCTGCACCATAAATAGATGCTCATTTCTGTCATCAACTTGTCTACTAGAGGATGCATAATTGCCTTGCTGCAATTTTCTAGTCATGATGTCATTCTGCTTTTTATAGCAGTCTTTAACCATATGACCCATTTTACCACAGTAGTAGCATTCAACATTGCTATTTACATTTTGGCCTCTCTGCCATCCACCATGACCTCTTTGGCTTCCCCTGCCTCTAAAGTTACCATGTCCTCCTCCATAGGACTGGTTTTCTTGAATTTGCTGCATATTCTGATTTCTGCCACGGCCTCCAAATCGGCCTGCTCTACCTTTGCCTCTACCTCTTCTAGCATTTGAGTAGAAGACAGCTTCTTTTGAAGTTCCTCTTGAAGAATATGCACCACCATTTCTCTGCTCTTTAGAAATTAGAAGGGCAATCAACTCCTCAAAATCAAGAAAATTCTCACGGACGGCAATGGATGTCCGGAATTGTGCATAATTCTTTCCGTTCAAGGTCATAGAAACTAAATCATCATCTTCCACTAGCGACCCAATAGAAGAAAGTGCATCTGCAATCTTCTTCACCTTCATGTGGTAGTCATTGATGCTCATATTTTCTCTCTACACGTTATGCAACTCCTACTTGAGCTGCATTTTCTTGGCTTGCGTATTTGTGCTATACATTTTTGTCAAAGTATCCCATGCCTCCTTCAGCGTGCTTGCATCCTGAATATGCACAATCATAGAATCTGAAATACTGATAGACTGCCAGTACATAACTCTTCTGGCTCTCTCATGCTAGCCTTTAAATGCCTACAACTCCTGTTGATTGGGAACATTAGGAATAGCTGGTTCTTATTCAGCTCCAGTAATGAACTCCCAATAGCCTTTTCCCTTAAGGAAATTCGTCATTCTAAACTTCCATGCTTGGAAGTTGTTCTTGTCAAGCTTTTTAGTGACAATATGTGAAAAAGCATCAAACACCATTACACAACACTGCAAAATATTCTGTCACTGCAAAAAAACACAACTTCTGCCTCACAAGGGCAAATCTGCAAAATTGACGAAAGTGGTATTTGACCATACAGTCACTTCTTAGTGATGATTATGCATCAATAGCAATAAGAATGATTCTATCACTCCCAGTATCTCTGTGCATAGGCATATGATGTAATTTCTGCGACAACTTTTCACTGACCTATAGAACAGTGGTCGCACAGCAAAAATAGGGCACTTTTTTGAGCACCTGCGAAAAACTTCCGCCACTAAAACGGGCCCCGAAATGACCTCAAATCAAAAAAATTATTTCACCACAGGCTTTGCCCTCTCTTGTAGCATGTACTGCCCTCTCGCCACACTGTGAAGGGCATCCCAATCTGAGACAGTGCACTCTTGCACTTTTCGGCTATGCTACCTGCAAAGATTTGCTCCCAAACTCGAAAAAAAAGGAAAGCAACACTGATCCTCTTACTAGGACTCCGCAAACTTGGTTTGCTTTCTTGAGCTCCTTACCACGAACCGAGCTCTAATACCATGTGAAGAGAGTGGGAGAGAAGGAAGGAGTCTCACTTGCAGCTTTCTCACATACACAATGGGGGAATATACACAAAGGTGGAGGCTGAAAACAGTTTTCGTCTTCTTGGTTGTGAAAGCCAAAAGAACTCTCTTAGTACAAAAGAATAGATGAACCGTATATGTGGGTCTCAAACCAAACTCAGCTAGCTAAGGTGGCATACTAACTGAGCCACTAACTAGAGTACATAAAGATAGCTATCATCTAGCTATTATTCATGGGCGGTGTACCAACTGCATCTACAGCTAATAGGTCGGTGACATAAATGCACAACGGTTACCCTGGCATATCACGAGTGGAGCTCGATATCTCAACATCTGGATCCCATATGCAAAGAGGCAGCTAAGTTTTTGGCTGACATTTTCAATCATATAGGAGTGAGAAAAAACTATCTGTTAGTAAAAACTCTTACATTCCTTGGTAGAGCAAAACTACAAGACTAGGCTCAACACATGTCCTTGCTGCTAACCAATTATGTATCCACTACACATAATGGCAAAAGCTACATTGCCCATCTATTGGCCATAATAATTGGGTTTGCAATAGAGCAAGAGGAAGAATCTACACCCCTCTCAACACAAGATATACAGGACTTTGAAACATTGATATTATCACCAGAATGGGAATTAGACCCTCAATCTACTCTCAATTCGAATAACATGGATGGGCAACAATTCGAACATATTCCAAAGAATGACAATGTGGAACTCTGCCAAAGAATACTGCAACTCAACTCAGTCTTGCTCCCGCAATAGAAGGACTTGAGTGTGGAAATCCAAGAGGATACCATGCCACATAAGGACTTTGCAAGAGGCCCAAATAGCATGCCTCTCCAAGAATCACAAGTCACCAATGTTGACGACTCCATGACTCTAGAGTCACAACCTCCAAATGTCTCTAGTGGCACCATACAACAGATTGCTGTTCAAGAAATAGATCAAAATTCCACATGGGCACATGGGAGTCAACTGTATGTCCAATACAAGCAACATTCCAGATCATACAACATCATAGCCAACAATTACAACAATGGTCTCAATTATTTGCTACCATGGCGTTAGATGAGTAGGCAAGAGAAATGGAAAGACAGATGCTCCCATCACTCCAAAACAAGTTGCAAAGTGCTGAGACTAAATTTATTAAGCTCAAGGAAAGCATGGTAAAACAAATACAGCAACAGCTCCTTGCACAAAATGCTCTAGCAGAAAGTAAAAAGGATGTCCTACAAGCCACGGTTTCTCTCCAAGAAAAACACCTACAGCTATCTGATGCCTTGAACCAAAAGGAAAAGGTTGAGTTATCCTTCTCCCATATGCAAGCCACTTGTGATGATATCAAGAAGGAAATGGTGCACTTAAATGAAAGATTACAACTTAAAGAGAATAAGCTCCATGCCACATTAGACACAAACAATGAGTTGCAGTACAACCTCAACAAAGAAGGTAAATGTCAAATTCAAGCACTAGAGAAGGAATGCATGGCATCAAGAGAGATACTTGTGCACACCAAAGCAGAACTGGATGCTCAAGAGCAAGAGATACTCCAACTCCGCATGCTTAATGATCAATTTCTAGGGCATCCAAAAGCAACTCAACAATTCAATAGTCTAAAGCTTGCATACACCTCCACATTGGGTAAGTATAAAGACAAGTGCATGGAGTGGCAAAATCAAAAGGCAATAATTTCCAAGTTTGAAATTCAAGTACTAGGTCAAGCCGATGATGATGCGGAGGGGTTAGCACAAGATCTTTTGCTACAAGGCATCACTACATTAT
The DNA here is from genome assembly GCF_047967505.1 of Dipteris shenzhenensis. NCBI lineage: Eukaryota > Viridiplantae > Streptophyta > Polypodiopsida > Gleicheniales > Dipteridaceae > Dipteris > Dipteris shenzhenensis. The sequence continues at coordinate 36,684,812 of NC_141623.1, read as the reverse complement.
ACCAAGAGCTTGTTGCAGTCCTCCAGCAAGAGGATCACCTTGTAGGAAGAATATGCATACTCTAGAAACACTTGCAAATCAAAATGTTATGTGAAGTATCTGGACTTGATTGGACCAGACTAGTAAGCACAAATACTCCAAGATCTATGCCAGCATATGGATGAAGACAAGAAGAATGTGTTCTATCTCTCAGTGCATGCAAATCTCATAGGGTTAAAGGCTGATGCAATACTACTATATGAATGCTTAATGGGCATTGCCAGCATATGGATGAAGATGAGAAGAATGTGTTCTATCTCTCAGTGCATGCAAATCTCATATGGTTAAAGGCTGATGCAATGCTACTATATGAATGCTTAATGGGAAGCCTCCCTCTTCAGGTGGTAGCTAGACTCCTACCCTTACTGCAACAATCACCTGCAACTTCCATGGGATATAACTCCGAGAAAAGTCCAACATTAAAGCTGTCAATGCCTACTAGAAGAGACAAGGATCTGCCAGAGGAATGTGCAGTCTACCTTCAATCTAATCTCCCTTATCTTGCCACTCTCTATTCTAATCTACTCACACCGCTCCCTAACTCCAGTACTATCCTCCATACCTTTCCAGAAATCCACACTAACCCGTATTCCTTGCCATGCCTCTTCGCCCATGCTTCTCAATACTATTACCTAATCCATGAATCTAACTCCTGTCATCCGATTACACCTAACTTTTTTCCAACACTTGACAATCCATCCCTTGAGGATTATCAAGTTGCTAAATCAATTTGCCCTGCTCTCCCTCCACTTTCCACCAACATCCCTACTTCTACCTTCTCGAATTCACTACTTGCTTCGACCATTCCCCTATAACCTCTTCCTCTCCCCCAAGCCTCCTCCTCCTCCTCCCTCCTCCTCTTCCTTCCTCCCCCACCCTTCCCCCTCGAATCCACGAAGGAGACTAGCTCTCCACTCCTCAACCTTAGACTCCTCCTAAGCCCTGCAACCCCCTTTGAACCATGGAACTCCTAGTTAGCTCTCTCAACCTTGTCCCCCTTTCAAACCCTGAAATCCCCTTCTAAACCCTTGAACGAGAGCCTCCATCAATCGTTATAATGAAGCCCTCTTTCTCACACAGGCGTGCATGAGATCTGCTTTCCACGCTTTAGCTGCACACCTCTCACCCGAACATGACCTGAGGACCTATGCTACACTTGTGAACACCTATGCTACAAGAAGCAACGACATGACTCTAGGCAACCAACAGCCTCGGAACCTACACTTGGGAGAAACAGAGACAACACTTCCACAACCTCCAACTGTCTCAATTGAATCTCAGCACACATCTTTGTATCTAGAGTGGCCAAAATCTGGTCATGGGATAAAGCTTTCAATGCTTCTCTCACTGAACTCAGAGTCAGCTTCAGATCCTGTAGTCTCTCTCTCCTATTCCTAGTAGTCTTCTCCCAAGACTTGGTAGCTTTTAATACTACTCGAATGCAAGCATCCCACTGCAGGCAAGGATCCAACAACCCCAATCTTGTCGAAAGCTAGGAATCCTGAATCAGCTTCCTAAACTTACTATTCTCTAGTGCATTATTCTTAATCTTAAACGGAATATCAAGAGACCTCCCAACTGGTGTTGGAATTGAGAAACTCCATACAAGTGGAACATGATCTGAGACTGCCGTTTGCATCGGATATTCTCCCTTGAATGGGGGTGAGATCCACTATCCCTCTTCCAAACAATAGATCGATCACCCCACCCCGCTCTGAATTCAGCACCCTTGCGACAGTTGGTCCATGTGAACCCATTCAGACCCTACAGATCGAGTTCAATGTAGTCGACTAATCCATGCTGCATACACAACTCCTCCCATCCTTCATCTTCTAAAGGTAAAACATGCCTAGATTGATGAGACCTATCAACTATCTATTCTGTGAAGTTCCAATCACCCTCGAGAATCCACTGATCTCTTGTCACCACCAAATTCAATTACTACTAGCAAATTATTCTTTCTGATAGTCCATTTGGAGCATATACATTTACCATATTAAACACTACTATGTTTGTTGCCACCCTAGAGGAAGACTATTGACATGAAGACTAGGCATAGCTAAGGAACCTACAAAACCAACACACTTGCTACTCTCTACATGCAACTGTAAGATGTGGGAGTTGGCTCTCATAATGGCTTTAATACTTAGACCATCACATGAGGCCATCATCACCATTCCAGCGGCAGTTGAACGTAGAGCAGAAGCAATGCACGATCCCGATCCAAGAAGCTTGTGGGCTTCAACAAAATGCAAGAAAAGGGAGACGGCCTAAGTGCATAAGTCATTGCTACAGTGATGATGTTTTGGCTAAAAAATACGAGAGTTTCTCCAAAAACAAAGAACATCTATAAAAGGTGTTTGAGGAGCATATCATACCCATGCTTGATACAACATAGGTCAGTGGTGCCTAGACCTACCCGATGGTTGTTTGTGATTGAGCTTTGGGATAGTTTACTTGTTTCATTTCTTAAACCAAGCTTGGACTAAATGTGATTGTCTAAAACCAGCCCTATGGTTGGAGCAATCGTAGGCTAATTCAGTTAATCACTAGTTATGTGCTTTTCTTGAGCTAGTGTAGTTGAACAGACACGTTAGTTGTTGACTAGCCTGGTGGCGTGGTTGAGCAAAAATTAACGGCAATATATCTTGCAACAGAAAAGCAATATATAGTTATTTTACTAAACTAGCTCAGTGGTTGGAACATCATGCAACTATGGTTGGTTCAGCTCAATCACCAATTATGTGATTGTCCTAAACCAGCGTGGTTGAACAGACATTAATTGTTGACCAGCCTGGTGGTGTGGTTGAGTAGAATTTAACAACAATATATTTTGCATCAAAAAAGCAATATATTGTTATTTTACTAAACTAGCCCGGTGGTTGAAACATCATGCAACTGTGGGTGCTTCAGCTCAATCACTAGTCATGTGATTGTCCTAACCAGCATGAAACATTAGTTGAAACTGTGGCTGTCTTAAATGTGTCCTAAACCAGCCCTGTGGTTGACTGTCCTAAACGTATCCTAAACGAGCCCGGTGATTGAAATTTTGACTAGTTGAAATTGTGACTGTCCTAAACCAGCACGGTGGTTGAAATTTGTTTTGCTTCATTATATACTTTAATTAGATCGTATTTTTGCATGTATTGTGTTTTATCTTGTTTTAGTAGTGCAAAAAGGGGGCTCACTGTACTGTTGTTCCATTTAAAAGAGGGCTCACTGTTCTATTGTTCCTGCATGTTGGGTCAATGGATGGAGTTGTATCTCAAGTTTATGGATCAAAATCCTGACATTTCAATTACATAGAGGAGCTTTGAGCATTGTAAGCCCTGGTACGTCAGGAAACTCAAAGGCAAGAATATTTGTTGCAAAACACACATAGACTTTGACTTAGCCTAGAAAGCTATGAATGATTTGAGATCTGGTCGTGTTGGAGCATTGCTCCATGGGGATCGATGTGCATGTCTCCTCAATGAATGCACAATCTGTAGGCCACCTAGATCCTCATCATGTGTTGCAAGGGAGAGCAGGTTTTGTAGCCTAAGGTCTGTGTGGGAGCCAGTGGTTTATCCAAAAGTGGCACCGCATTGAATGCATCAGAGATCTCAACAACAGAAGTGGAATGGAAGAAGGTGACAGAGAGGGAGAGCCAGAAGAGAGAGTCACACAAGTTTTTGGTGGGTGGAGGACACCCTAATCTTCTATGTCATCCATATATATATGTGTTTGAGTATTCTACATAACGGGGGTTAAGGTATAGTGGCCTTTAACCCCCATAACCTCCCACTTAAAGGCCAATGTGCCTTTAAGGGAGAACAACCAATGAGCATACTATCCAATGCCCATCAATACATGACAATACTCAAACCACAGACTAGGAAGACTCTTCGTTAGCATATCTACAGGGTTATCATCTATATGAATCTTGACAAGCTCTATGTACTTGTCCTCAAGTACCTCCCTGATAAAATGGTACCTGACCTCAATGTGTTTGGTCTTTGCATGAAAGACCGGATCCCGTGCTAGTTGAGTAGCACTCATGAAATCACTATGCAATGTCGGTACACCTATATGAATCCCCAAATCTCTCACTAGCTGATCAAGCCATATAGCCTCCTTGCAACCCTCTGTGGCTGAAACATACTCGGCCTCTATGGTAGACAAAGCAATGCACTTCTATGTGTGAGACATCCATGACATTGCACCACCTGCAAAGGTGAGCACATAACCAAAAGTGGATCTGTTGCTATCCACATGCCCTGCATAGTCTGAATCTGTGTACCCAAATACATGCAGCTCTCCTCTGCCAAAGCAGATACACACCTCCTTGGTACCCTTCAGGTACCCTCATGATGCACTTAACTACCTCCCAATGCCTCTTTCCTGGATTAGCCATATACTGGCTAACAACTCCCACTGCAAATGCAATGTCCGGTTTAGTAGCTATCATAGCATAAATAGGACTCCCAACCCTTGATGCATAAGGAACCTTTGCCATCATGGCCCTCTCCTCATCTGATTTGGGACTATCTGCCTGACTCAGTTTCACATATGGAGACAATGGAGTACTTACTGCCTTCCCCGCCTCCATATTGAAATGCTGCAACACTTTTGTAACATACTCTTTCCTACTCCAGTCACGCATGATGCGCATATCAAGAATATGACCTACAGGTCCCAAATCCTTCATGTCAAAGGCCTCATGCAACTTGGCCTTCAATGCATCAAGATTATAAGTGTTCTTGCTAGCCAGTAGCATATCATCCACATAAAGTGCCAGGAGTATCAGGCTATTATGCTTAGCCCTTTTAGTATAGAGGCAGTGATCAATCTCACTTCTTTTGAAACCCTGGGATTGAATGAAAGCATCAAACTTGTGATACCATAGGGATACCATTTTATAGGAGCTTGCTTAAGGCTATAGATACTTTTTTTCAGCTTGTAAACCAAATGCTCTTTGCCCTTTTCTTCAAAGCCTTCCAGCTATATTATGTAAATTCCTCGTGCAAATCCCCATGTAAGAAAGCTGTCTTGACATCCATTTGCATAAGCTCCATATCCTCTTCTACCACAAGTCCAAGTACACATCTAAGTGTGGTCATCTTCACAACCAAAGAGAATATCTCATCAAAGTCCACACCCTTCTCTTGCTTGAATCCTTTAGCAACCAAACAAGCCTTGTACTTAGGCACATCATCACCTGTGACCTTCATCTTGTAGACCCATTTACATGGCAATGCTTTCTTTCCATGTGGCAAAGAAACCAAGTCCCAAGTCTTATTCTTTATGAGTGAACTCATCTTTGATTGCATAGCATACTCCCACTTGCACTGATCCTCGCGCATCATAGCCTCTCTGTAGTGAGAAGGCTCCCCACATATAGTCTACCCCTAGAACAAATCTCTCAGGCAGTCTAGACACTTTAGATGTTCTTCTCAAGGGCATTTTAGCTTGCTGTCCTGCCTGCATATTAGCCATATTTGGCTCATCATTGCCACTAATAGATGGTCCATCGTCTACCCTTGATTGTATACCTATGGGAGTAGCTGATGGCACCATTTTGTGCACATTCAGTGCATGAACAGCTTGCTGTCTATCAACATATGCAGGTGGATTCACATCATGGAAAGTGGTTCTCCTCATTTCCATAGCCCTCATGGGTGTCTTATGCATCTTCTTCTCATTGAAGACCACATCATGGCTTTGTATGATTTTCTTTGCTTTTGGATCCCAGAGACGATAGCCCATCTCTCCACTTTCACCATAACATAGAAAGATGCATTTCCTAGACTTAGGATATAGCTTCTTTCGAAGTTCTTTCAGCACATGTGCATATGCCTCACACCCAAATATATGCAAATGAGAGTAAGAGGGCTTCTTGCTACTCCATGCCTCTTCAGGAATACCACCATCCAAAATCTTACTAGGTGATTTATTGATCACATGCACTGTTGTCTTCATTGCCTTAGCCCAAAAACCACCAAAAAGGCTTGCATTGGAAAGCATATATTTCAACCTTTATTGAATGGTGTGGTTCGTCTGTTCTGCAACTGGATTTTGCTGTAGAGTATGAGGAGATGTGAGCTCCCTCTTGATCCCACGTGTATCACTGAAATGTTGAAAGTCATGAGAGATATACTCTCCACCATTATCAGTTTGTAGACATTTAAGCGTTCTACCTGACTGATTTTCAACCAAAGCCAACCATTTTTGAAATATCGCTCTTCTGAGCTATAGCATAATCCCACGCTTTCCTAGTTGCATCATCAATGAATGTCACATAGTATTCAGTCCCATCTAATGATTGTGTAGGCATGTGACCACATACGTCTGAATGCACCAAATCAAGCCTTTCAAGCTCTTTCTTTCCCCTTCCCATAGAGACAATGCTCACAAAATTCAAAACCATAAAAACTCAAATGCGGTACATAACCCAAATGGCATAAGGGTTTCATTCCATTTTGGCTCATGTGGCCCAACCTGCAATGCCACAAAGAAGTACTTCATTGCTCAGTTATTGCAACAAACATGATCAGACACCCCTGATACATGTAAGGGTTACAAAGTCCCACACTTAGCACCCGTGGCCAAAACCATAGAGCCCTTCTAAGATTTTCAACTCTGAAAGCCAAAAGTGGTATGAAAACTAGCATCATCTAGCTGACCCACTAAAATGAGACTCTTGGTTAGCTTAGGCACATGTCTCACATTTTTCAAAACAAATGCAGACCCATTTGCAAAAGAAAACTTTATGTCACCTGCTCCCACTATGTCACATGTATAGTTATTTCCAAGATGCACACAACTTGTCTTTCCACTATCATAAGTGGAGAACCATTCCCTGTCGAGAGTAACATGGAATGAAGCACCAGAATCCAAAATCCAATCCTTGGAATATGCATCATTTGAAGTGGTTAGCAAGTCTGCAAATAGACTAGACATGAAGAGAATGTCATTGTCACTATCATCAATGACTGCATTAATCTCCTCGATCTTCATTTTTCCTTTGTCCTCCCATGGACTCTCTTCCTTCTTATTTGCACCCCAATTTGCATTCTTTTTCTTATCCTTTTTCTCTTTTTTCAGCTTGTAGCAATACTTTTTCATGTGGCCCTTCTTTGTTGAGAGTTGTGGTGCCATGAGCACATGTAGAGCAAAGGTATGAGTAAAGAGCAAGCTGCCACATGGCATGGAGAGATATCCCACATGTGAGCATGCATATGGGTGTAAGTACCCACTCCTATAAAAGGGAGGTTCATTTGAGGTAATATCAATCAAGCACTTTGCACTATCTTAGGATTCTCTTTATGAGTCCAAGCTAATCTATCTTGAAACCTAATTGACTTGAGTTATAGATCATGATCACTCTTAGGATTCATCCACCTTAGATAAGTGTTGTCATTAGAGTCCATAGGAGAGCTCAAGCTTAGGTCCTAAGCTTAGGTCCTAGCTCTCCTAGATTAGATGTAGATTTTTTGATTGAGTGTTCTCTTCTACCTGGAGAAATTCATGTCATGCATTAGAAATTTCCGTTTGTATTTCTTGAGAGGTTCATGAGTGATTCCTTTGTGAAAGAGGGTGAGTTCTTCTTCTCTTCCAAAGAGAGAGATAGAGAGAGAGCTCGTTTTGAGAGAGGAAGAGTCTCTCTGTTGTGAGAGATCTGAGAGGAAGAGAGAGATTTTGCTCCATGAGAGGTTTGTGAGTGAATTTCTTCAAGATGACTTCAGGCAACTAAGCCTCGACCTTCTATAGCTTCAAAGAATTTAGCAAGGTAGCTGCAAGTCCAAACTCTCTGTGTAAGGCTAGCCACCTCCAGGTGCCTCCTTGCTACATCCCGAGCCGCGTCACCCAATATGTTTGCCTTAATGAAGGACGGTGTCACCAAAACTCAAGGCTCAAAGCATCAAAATGTATTTGACTCATGTGCATATACTATGCATCCATATCAGCAAATGTGGCCCAAAAGAAAATGTCAACCCGCAATGACAAAACAATGGCAAACCCAATGCCAATAAGAGTCAAATGCCTCAAGCATAAACACCGTCCATGGGCATAAGCATCAATAATGCCTCATCCAAGTGGCATTGCAGTGAGTGGTGTTGATATTATTTTTTTAGCGCAATGAGTGGCATTATTTTTATGGCAGTGGGTAGGTCAGTCATCACTACATTAAGGGTATAGCAGTGAGTTAGTTTTGAAGAGCCTGATAATGATTCTGACTGTGGGACCTTTTATTGGACGTCACCCTTGTGCGTGTAGTGTACATATGATTTGGTGCGGACAATCATGATGGAAGAAAAGTGAGCTATATGTATGTGGCCATGTGTCAGCATTCGACTGACCTAGTGATCAAAAGCAAGTGGATAAATGAATCCTAGTCACCTAGCAATGATGGCCCAGGACTATTACGGAGAGGTGGATCAAATTGTGGAAGTTGAAGACTGACTTGACCTTGTTCTATTATCACCTAAGTCTCAGAATTGCTATTTTCACCTAAACTCTTGTGCATGGAAGGTGGACTGGGAGCGTTAAGTCTAGAAACACCTAGCATCCCTCTAGGCAACATATTGTGGAGAGTGTGTGGAAAGCCTATAGAATTGGTGTTGCACGTTCATTGGTATTGATTGTAGCACCACTTTGAGTTTGGCATAGACATGAGGAATCCATTGGTTTTTAGGTAACTCGATTAGAGCCTTGCCATTTGCCTCAGATGTTAGTGTCATAGAATCAATGGCAAGTTCTGGTGTTATAGGGATAGGTTCATGTGTTTTTGTTGTTATTTGACCTGCCAATTCTTGTAACATAATTACTTAGGGGTACAAGGGTGTGTCCCATGGCTTCACCTTTGCTGTACTAACCATTGTGGCCCCAACAGTAGGTTCTTGTGTTACTACCTCTCTTTGAGAGGCACGTTCTTGTGTGGCTATTGGGGTATGGGCCGAAGATGATGTAGGTGTTGCATGTTATCACTTGAAAAGGTGCATGCTTTGGGCACCCATATGAAGGTGTTGCCCTCATAGAAACCCTAGGTTTCCAATAAATTTTTTGGTATCCATATGGAGTGGCTCGTGTGAACTTTTGTTTGTTGGCGTATGCTTGTCCTATTTCTTTTTGAGCGTGTAGCTTTATTTTTCGTGGATGTAACAGGAGAGTGGGAAGCCTAAATTGCATCTTTGCTCTTTTTGGATAGAACTTGGGAATAGGAACCAGTGTGTGAGCCCTTCAATAGCCAGGAGGAGCACTTTTGTCTATGTGCCCATGATGCTGTTGGAGATGGAATGTCATCCTTCTTGGGTGTGGCTACAATGGGAATAGCTCATGGAACTACAGGGTTGGTCGGCTGCTCTTTGACTTTCTCTCTTCAGAGGATGACGTAGTTGAAGTCTTGGCATCGATTAGGATTACCGAGGTGCGGCCATCATAGGTTAGGGTTGCCATTCATTCTCGCTAGTCAATCTGGCAGTTGGTTGTCCAACATCATGTTCTTCCTAGAATTACCTATTCATCCATGGCACCTGCTAGCATATAACATAAAATTGACTTACCACAAAATGGTTGTTAATTCACAAAGGAGCTTTGACATAACCAATAGCAGGGGAAATCTCACCATTTACAGCACAAACTATAACAAGTGTGGGTTCCAGGGTACCTTGAAGGTCAGGAGCTATGTGCACATGTCGTAGGAGATTAAATTATGGTTGGCACCTAGATCAATGAATGCATCGGCTGAATAGATGGTTTTCCTACACAATTGAAAATCAGCTTGCACCTTAGCGGGAGTAATTGTCAGGTCTTCCATGGGGTGTAACCATTCCATGGATTCTTTACTAATAGATATAAGTCCTAAATTATTTGTCTTAGCCTAACGTGCTCGCGCTTCTTGCATGGCCTTTCATTTGATACGATGACCTCTAGTTTTAGCTTCCTTTCCCAATGGATAGCTTGTAAGGTTTGCAATGTTAAGGGACTATAATACCTTATGGGCCGTAAGTTTTCCAGTGAAGTGGCCACCAATGATGCCTAAATGAGCTTCCTCTAGGACTTCCACAACTTCATCTTCTGGGATGCATCGGCACATAATACCATCCTTTCCCATCCGGTAGAGTTGTCCGACTATCAGTCGGTATGGAACTGATCCTTGATAAGCTTTCTAGCCCTATCCTTATTGAGTACTTTGTCTTGGGGGAATCCATTTGTTATGAAGTGTCCAATTTCCCTTGCCCATTTAGGAACTACATCTACCAAGAATAGTGGGGCATCTAGGAGATCGTCTTCCACTCTGGTAGCAAGCTCACCATTAGAGACATGTGATCTGCCATGAAGTGCGTACATCCCTTTCTGATTGCTACTGTAAAATCAAATTCCAAAAGGATAAGCATCCATCGTGTAATATGACCTATCATGCATGGTTTATTGAGTAAGTAGAGGAAGATCTGGTGATCAACAAAGAAGACAAACTTGTTTGCGAACAAGTAATGCCTAAACGTTTTGACTGCATATACCATGGCCAAGCCTTCACGTTCAGTGGTGGTGTAGTTCATTTTGGCATCGTTCAACTGGCAACTAGAAAAGTATATGGGATAATCTAGATTAGTCTCACCCGACTGTGCTAGTATGCATCCTATCATGAATTTTCAGGCATCGATGTGGACATGAAACTCTAAGTCCCAATTGGGTGCTTGCAAAATAGGGGTTGATGCCAATACTAACTTAAGGGTCTCATAGGACAACTGACTTTATTCTATCCAATGGAACATAATCAACTATTTGTATAGAGGGTAGGCAATCTCTACATAATTTATAGAGGGCAAGCAATCTCTACATAATTATAAATAAATATGCAGCAATAGCCCATATGCTCGGTGAACCGCTATATGCCCTTTGCATTGGTGGGTGGGGGCAGCTCCAAAATTAGTTTGATTTTGTTATAAATGGTGGAGATCCCATTTTTGGACACTATGTGTCTAAGTATTACCCCATGTTTCACCCAAAATTGGCACTTTAGGGGATTGAGGAGACTTTATAGAGTCGGCATCTAATCTCGGATACTTAAGATGATTGTCCCAATTAGAGTGAACTCACTGATCATCGATGAAAACTTCTAAAAATTCCATCAAGTATTCCTTGAACGCAGTGATCATTAATTGTTGGAACATAGCGGGCGCATTGGTGAGTCCAAAGATCATCATCTTTGAAGCATAGACTCCTTATTCTATGTCGAAGGCCATTTTATGTTGATCTTGTGGTGATATGGACACTTGGTTATACCCTAAAAACCCATCCAAGAAGCTATAAGCTTCCTTTTCTATGACTCTTTCCAGGACATGCTTTGTGAAGGTTAGTGGGTAATGATCCTTATGGGCCATGGCATTTACCTTCTTGAGATTAATGCATACTCTAACCTTGCCATTCTTCTTTAGCACTATAATGGTGGGAGAAACCCAATCTGTATGCTTGATGTCATATATGAACTTTGTGTCAATCTACTTTTGTATCTCCTCTTGGATGATCATCGCATACTTCAGGTTCATGGGATAGGGCCGTTGCCATACTGGTCTAATGTCATCCATCATAGGGATGGTGTGTTGCACTACTTTTGGTAGTGTGAGGCTTCATGTCCGTGTACTTCCAGGCAAAACAATCATGAAATTCATGCAGCAAGGCAAGCAAGGTTTGTTCTTGCTTGGAAGTTAGGTCATATACTGGCTCCTCCTAGACCGGCCACATTCACTTTCTTGACCTTTGTGATCCGTCATACCCATTTTGGTCTTTGGGCTTAGCTGACTCCTTAGCTTGTTCTAGCAGTATCCTTTGGTCCTGTACTATGTAGGCTTTAAAGTGTTTGGGAACCTGACGTAGGTCAATCTCCTCCTCATTGGCTTTTGAGGCCTTGACTTTGCGTGGTGGTTTATTATCCGCAGAGGACATTTTTGCAGGGGAGGCCTCCTCCACTTAAGGGAACCTAGGGGGACCTTTAGGCTGTTTAGCTGGGCTCCCCGGTTTGATGAGAATTCATGATGTGCCATAACGACACCCACATATCTTAACCAATGCTTGTGTCATCGCTCTCAAAGTATTGACCCAGCTTATTGACAGGTATTTTGAGCACATTCAACTGTTCATGCAGGGCTTTGGCAGCATCGGTGTCCACCTCTTCTAGGTTGACCATCTGACCATTCATCCAATCGAAGAGATCTCTCCACAAGATGGGATTTCCTTTGAGTAGTGCTGCTATGGGCATCCTTGTCTCTGTGGACAACAATGTGGTGAACCTAGCCACATCCTATGGTTGGCCAATTGGTGCTCTACCCTCGGATGGGGGTTCTTCAAACCCATAAAAAGACGTTGGTTCATCCTCTACAGCTTGAGGCCAAGTTGGGTCCTCTTCGAACATCCTATGTCACAGTATAGACTTCCCCAACGCAGTGTTGTTTGATCTCATCCATTTTATCTAGAGTGGGCAGGGGTCTTATAGATCCCTTTGGCACTTGATGATTAGGGTGAACAGTGTCCATATTCTTAAGAGCCTTAAGCCATTGCTCAAATATCTCTTGGCAACCATTGTGCCTCAATCAAGTGTTGTTTCTCAGTGGCCAGGTCAGGGTATTCATTTTGACCCCCGGGCTTGAATCCCATCTACCTTGCTATGTCTCACTAGCCTTACCATTTCCCTTGGGACATGGTGTGGTGTGTTCCCTGTTTGGTTGCCCAAGTCTTGAGGATTGGGGCATGGCCCTTGCCCTTAGACTGGGATACGACCATCCTTTCCCTATTGGACTATTCACGGAGCTCCTTACTCATGGCTTTGTTGGCTTGGGACCTTGTACTCACATTCAGTGACGCTAAGGATATTTGACCCCTTTCAATACTTAATAATTTAATACTAGCTTTTGGGACAAGAGCCGCCGGCCTAGGATACCTTCTCATAGGGCAATCTTTATATAGATGAACCACTCCATAGCCCAAGCACAATGGGGTATTTAAATTGGTTGCCATAGGCCCCGGTGTGGGTTGATCATCTTGAGATCATCCTTGTATGGGCAGTCCCTTAGCAAGTGAGCCCCTTGATATTTATAGTAGGCTATGGCCTCATTAGTAGTGGTTTTGTAGGGATACTCACTAATGCGATGTGGACCTTGGCAACATGGGTGGGGACATTAGCTTAGGGTAATGGCCTTGTGAAGTTTCATGATTTCCCCATCTAGCACAATGCGCGCAGTAGAGTGGTGGCCTTGCCCTTAGGCGAGGGCATTCATTCGTCAGGTGGTTTCGTGTGCATATCCCACACCACACATCGTCTTGTCATGGGAACAAGTGTAGATTACCTTGGTCTTCCTTGTCTAGCCCACCCTTAAGCTATTGGGCTACTCGATTTAGAAGATCTATGGCTACCTCATCAATGTTTGTGGCCTTAGTAATTCGGTTGGCTTCCTTGCCCTTGATAGAGCTAATGCTCTTATCAAAATGAGATACTACTGAGGGAGCAACCGATGACTGCTCGGATCCTTCATGTTATCATCTAGGAGCACAGCAGTCTTGCTACACAGCTTAAAGGATGTGGGATTTAGGGTGAATAGATGATCATGCAACTTATCATCCCTTAATCCAATGAGGAATCGAGGTACTAAACACTCATCCCTCATCCTCTCGTGTGGTTAACAGCAGCGGGCATTTAGATGTTTGATTTTTGGCAATATATTCACAAAGGGTTTCATGCTCTTTTGTTAAATCATACAACTAGTTGATCGGGCTCCACTTTGGGCCCATGGGAGCGAATCCTACTATGAAGGCCTTTGGAAGAGTCTCCCAGTTGATCTTTTCTTCAGGCCCTAGGGATCTGTACCACTAGCCTACCTTGCCATCAAGGTTGAGTTTGAACGCGTTCACTTTGTCTAAGTCACCAATGTCTCCAAAGGTTTCACAGATCTGTTCAAACCTTTTGATGTGGGAAACCGAATCTCCTTCACCTAAGAACTTAGTGATGAGCTTAGAGATTATGACTGGGCGACTACATGATGCATTCATATCCCTCCCCATGATTGTTGGTAGTGCCAACCCCCTTCCTAGTGCTTGCACTAGCAACCTCATCGCCCCATCTCAATGAGTATTGTCTATGGCATGGGCAGAGGTGCTTGCAGTGCCAAAGTTGGGCGGTCCTTGGGGTCGATTATAAAAGTTTGTTGGCCTGCGTCCCATGAGATTCAAGAACTCCTTATTCACGAGGCTATGGTGGATGGGGTGGGGGATTCAAGGCCTAGAGTTGGGAGCCATAGAGGTCCCCGGATTTAAGTTCATGTTTTCTCCCATCTCAGCATCGAAGCTCATACTGTCCTTTGAACTTGAGGATTCTGTGTGCATGGGACCTTGCACCAAATATGAGCTTAATTTGGGATCCTGGATGGTACTGAAAGGTGGTGCTAGTTGGACCCGTTAGGACGTTGTTCGTTGCATTACTAATAAAGCAATGGGTCCTCAATCGTTGTGCTAGCATTAAAGCAGGACTTGACCTTTGAAGTGGCAGCAGTTAGCTCATTAACTACCACATGGATTTAGATGAGGCAAGTGGAGATAGGTGGCCAACTATCAATACAAGTGTCAGTCACTATGTTATAAAGCAATGACTTCCAGAGTCACTGCTTTATATAGCGACGACTGCTTAAGTCTTAAATTTATAGCAGCGACTCCTAGTTTGGCACAGTCCTCGTCGATTGATTTTTTATGCTCGCTAGATATTTTAAAGTTTTTGTTCAAGGTCTGAGGGCACCAATGGAGACTACACTACCTAATCTACCTACTTCAAACAAAAAAGCACAAAAAATAATCACTTGAAAGCATCAAAATGAGGAATTTTGAAGGTGGTGGTAGAGAACACACTCTTGTGCCAAGTGAATTGATCCAAACACATTTTTTAGCATTTGCAATTGAAATGTGACTCCATACACAGCTTAGCAATCACCTCTACTAGTTACTCCTACAATATGGCAACAAAGAAACAAGCTCAAATGAGCAAAAGAACACTCTATGGATGGAAATGGAAGTTTCTAATGTTCCTACACCAAAACCACAATTATCTGAATCAGCCTATACTCCACTAACAACACCTTTAGATAAGCTAGAAGCTGTGCAATGGGTAGATATCGATAGAAAGCTTGTGCATTATAGAAGCATACCTCAAACTCCCCAACCATGGCACCAAAAATGTGTAGTACTCTCTAGCGGGGACTCACATGTAGTGTGGATCTTGAGGAATGCCATTGAAGCATCTACTCTCAAACAACTCTTGTGGGATCTCCATAAGCACAAATGGCCTGCTTGTGTCACCCAAGTGTCTACTAGATCGTGTGCAAGTGATTCCATGAGGAAAAGGGAAGAGGGGAACAGAAGGGAGAAGAGAGCATGAAGGATGGAGATGGGAGTAAGGGGATGTGGCAATCACAAGACAACTCTCAAGGAAGAACAAGGATAAACCCAATGAAAGAGAATGAGAGAAAGGAGAGCTTCTATTCCATTCCTTGAAAGTACACAATGAAGACCAAAGTCAAACATTTGGCCTTTTATAAGTCATCTTTTGAAGGGAGGGCCAACCCTATTCCATGTACCTCTCTCTCTCTCTCTCTCTCTCTCTCTCTCTCTTTCTCTCTTTTGTTACAACCACGTGGGCCCATCTAGTGCCAAGGTATATGCTAATCCTTTCCCCACTCCTTTATCTCAAAATGGCTCATGTGTTATCCATACACGAGATCCAAATGACCCTTGTGTTATCCTAGCCAAGTTGGGTGATCTCGATGACTACTTTGAAACAGAGCTATTTGTGGCTCAAATCCTGTAGGGTTCGGATAGGCTAGATTCACGTTAACATGGTCAATGGCTATTAATGCACAACAAACCCATCATTTTGTGTTGCCTTCTAATACCATTCAAGAAATGATAAAGATGAGGGACGATGGTGGTTTCATGAAAGTAAATGTAGATGGCACCCAAGCGGGTAGGTGATGACATGGGATAAACAATCTGATGGCCAAATTAGATCTTGCAACAATGGTGAATGTCAAGATCATCCATTCATACTTCAATCATTGTAAAGGTGGAATTCCATCATTGTGCATGCTGTGGGTAGTATTCATTGCCTCAAGCATTAGTCGAAATTCAATTATTATAAAACAGAATTCAATCATTGAAAAGACCATGGTTAGTACCGATTGCCCTGAGCATCCAAATCCTTTGTACAAAGATTCATTGATCATTTTATTTCTTGTAAGCATACATTAATCTATACTTTAAAGCATAACTCTTGCTATTCTTTGAACTCCAAAAGAGTGTGCCATGTTCTTCTCTATTTTACTTTAAAAGATTTTGTGTATATTATGAGTGCCATTGTTCTACATAGAAATTTAAATACTAAGAGGCTCTTGTCTATGGGTTTTGCAAAAGAAGAAAAAAACCTTAGATTATGCATCAAGTTATTTTTTGTTTCTTGTTTATTTTAAATAAAAGCTTTTGCATAAGAGAGAAGAGGAATGTTTTTTCATGGATTTCTTTACTCTATTTATATAAATTATTAATAATGTAAAAAACTTTTATTTTTTAAAGAAGCATTCTCAAAAGTAAAAATTTAAACTAAGAATTTTCAAATATAGACTAAAAAAATTATGTTTCTTAATTTTAGAATTATTAGCGCAAAATGATAGTGTGGGCAACTAAACTTTTTATTTCAAAGTGATAGTGCCAATAGGGCCCCCCATTGAACTTTTATGTGTCTATTAATTAATTAGTTTGAGGAGGGGGGCATAAGAGGGTAATGAATCTGAGTATAATACGAATTAATGAGAGGGTGGCATAATCAATTAAGGTGGCAAGATCGATTAAGTGTCTAGAGTCTTTTGCACCACGTGCTATCGTGCCTTCTCCAGAAGATTCTAAGCATCGAGCTTGGGTAGCTATAAAGACTGACCCCCCCAAAGCATGAGGGCAAAGAGCGGGAGGGGGGCAAGGGTAGAGCCCTACATGGCCTGCAAGGCTTGTGATAGGGTAGAGAAGAAGGAGGAGGAGCAGCCCTACGTGGCCTGCAAGGCTTGCGATAGGCTACAAGATTAATGCACGGCCTGCAAGGCTTGCGATAGGTTGAAGGATTAATCGAATAGGTTAATCATGATAAACACCTCCTCCTCCATGGCTTCATGAGGTAATGGTAGAGGGCTACTATCACCATCACTCCATGCACCCGTAACGGCCCCTCCTGAAAATCCCACCTCATATTGCCAACGCTTCGCCTCCTCACGGCGAGCATAGGGCAACATATGCGGGTGTGGCACTGCATCCTGTATCAAATTAAAACAGGATCATAACTCAAACATATGAACACCCATAGGTATCTCAATCAACCTTAACTTACAAACCCTTACCATGTTTACGGTCGCATCCCATCCTCCATATTTTGAGATGTGATTGAGTGCAATCCTGCATGCACAATACATGCTTCCTCGACATCGATCACACATACATTTGATTTTTTGCTCCAACCACATTTCGCAATGGTGGATATGGAGGGATTCTAATAGCGTTTCTATAGGTGCGTCTAAATACACAGGGTAGACACGGTTTTGGACGTGCTTTTAGACACGCACCACAGAACAGACAGACGTGCTTTTAGATGTGCACCATAGAACAAATAGACACGCTTTTAGACGCACCTTTAGATGCGCCACAGAGTTTAAAATTAAATATTTGAAGAAGAGCAAATTTTTTTGGGTTGTTTGTTTGTAGGATGTCTTCATCTTCAACAAGTAGCTCCAATCTATTGAAGTCATCAATAAATGTGACAAAATAGTGACAGCCACCAATAGATGTAGCTTTAGTAGTCCACACATCAGAGTGGATTAATTCCACAATACATCTCCCACAATACATTTCACAACTGTCAATGGCTCAATGAATGGATCTTCAAACATTTCATAAGTCTTCATCCTTGGGAAAAACTTGAGGAGAGATCTCCAAGTATCATAATCATACTTTGGACCATTATATACCATCAAATCTTGTTTTTTCTTGATGCTCGTATGTACAAAAAGACCATATCCTGCCCCAGGTATTGTTGATTTCTTTACTTCATAATGGATGCCATCCATTTCAAACACGTGCTCAATGGGTATGGGCAATTTATGTTTCCATAAGCCATTGGATGCAGGATCAAAATTTGTAATAAGATAGCTCTTCAACTTTTCAAGACAATCTGCAACACCTATCATATGTTTAAAATCAAAGAATCATTCTTTTAGTGGAGGAATACAAACTCACATCACAAAGCACATAGCATTTTTTGGACAAGGTACTAACTCAATGTCTATTAATTCTTTCACAAAAGAAATTGAAACATAATGTTTTGCTAGTCGAATCTAACCAAATAGTGTCCAAATATAAATCAGAATGTAGGTACAAATGTTTTAGTTGAGCATTTGTGTCTACAACTCTAATTAACAAGATCACTCACATTCCCTAAGGGTTGTCTATGCAATAAAATTGAATCAAGTTCGCTAAGAATGCCCTTGCAGCATCGGCAGTGATTCCCCTTTCCTTGCATCCAAGAACCATAGCAAAGCATTTTGCCTCACTATCTTTCAATGGTCCCATTTTGGCAATTTTTCCTAGCATGCATTCTTCCTCTTCATTCAATGTAACATGTTGAGCATGCACCATACTTCTTGTAGTAGGACAAGTCCCTCTCACTCTAGTTTTGGTTATAGGTGAAGTAATACCTTTCTCTGTGTCTTTTTTTGAACTACGAGTAGACATATGAGATTCGACATTCATCCTTTCGAGAACTTCTTTGTTTTTTTCTTTGAATTCAAGGATCACTGGTTGAAAATAATAGAACATATCATGCCCTTCGACAATCGGAGCTTGACCAAATCTGTTAGAAGAGATGGCACTGCGCACATCTACTGCATCATCTAGCATCTATAGGTACGGTAATAACTCATGAAGCAAAATAGAATCACCACAATCTATATCAAATTTTGTAGGGAAAATGCAATTTTCTGCTGGATTAACACAACCCGTGTAAGGCGAAACATCAATGAACACTGTTCTTGCTAGTTTGCATTCCTCTTTGAAACAACACCACACTCTCATTAATGGTTTAAACTCCGCTTCCACATTCATCCTATCTGGTCGAATGATTCTACTCTTTGTATGCTTGTGGCATGCCATCGCACCCCAAACCATGAAGAAATGTAACTTTCTGTTAACATGATGCTCCAAAGTGTCCAGCATGTGTTGCACCATGCCCTTTTCTCCTGCAGTGGACCAAATGCCAACATGGTAGTGATCGAGCAACCATTGTAGAAACTCTAAACACCCAGGACGGAGAACAAGCCAATGCTTCCCATTGTGCAAGCTCATATGTTTATTTGACTTCGAAAAACAACGCTCAAGCAATAACCCTTTCAAATCTATTATCACCGCTAGTCTTATTTTTGTTATCACCTCTTTTGACATTATTTCTGAGGGTGACATTATGTCTTCTCCTTTATTTTCTAAGATTTCTTCTTGCACCTTGGCTTCATACAATGACATTGCATCTTCTCCTTTACCTTCTAAGCTTGCATTCACATTTGTCAATGGAACATTAACTGCAGACATTGCATCCTCAACATTTTCAATCAACCATGTTGAGCTTGGAACTTGCATGCTAATGTTCAAATTAGGAACATAATGAATCATTGGATCAGGTGTCAAATGTACAGGCAATGCTTCTAGCGATGTGAAATTGAGATGGCCAATATCTGTTGATAAACAAGGAAATGAAATTCATAAGTAGAAGCAAACTGAATATTGAGATGGAAAACCAAATTGTCAAACTTTAGGTTGTGTGCTCTCAATGCAATTTGTTTGTGTGAAAGCATTCATGTTTTTCTTTTTCAAAACAAAATTGGAATACTAAAAAAAAGAAAGCATTCATGTTCATATGCTTAGTATACCCCCTAAAGTTGTTGAATCTATACCCTTTCAAGTTATTTTAATCCCCAAAACTACATATCCTTACAATGCCAAAAACCTTTGCATAATAGATAGAGTGGAGTCCAACATTATCTAGCATTGCCCGAGTGTTCCCACTAAGAAAAGATTTGGCCAAGCGGCCAAAACATATTTGAGCATTCATATGAAGTGAGTAAGGATAGAAACAACAATTTACACTAATTCATTCATCACGATCAAGACTCAACACACTTTTTAACATTTATGAACTCATAAATAAATTTGGATGTGTATCACACTCCAAAGGTATTACAACATGCAAACACATCTTTTCATGAAATATAGAAAATTAAACATATTCAAGAATACATATGAATGTTTGAATTATGGCAATGAGATAGAATGAATTTCCAAGTAATATTAAAAGATCTTTGGAACAAAATTAATACATCATATGGAGAATATAGCAAGATAACATATGGAAAACACGAACACCATATAAAAGGACAATTTCAAGGACCTGTTGCTTCCTCTTCTGTTTCCCAAAACTTTGAAGCGTGTTTTTGTAAATGCTCACGCTGCTCTTCATTGAAGGGTTGAAGCTCTTTTTGTCCTAGTATGGTATCAATTTCTTTATCCCCTCCACCTTCAATTGTATCATCTTCTTTTGATACCCCCTCTATTGCCAATATTGGTTCTTGTAAGCCAGCCCATTGTCGAATTTCATGATTGCTGTAAGCATACGTGCAACATATACTTTCAACCTTTGCCAACTCCTCATAAGTCTCAACAACTGAAACAACATGCCTCTTACAAGAAAGAGACTCTATTGCAGCAAGCCCCTCAGAGAACAAGTCCAATACATACTCATCTTCTCGACAGAAACCCATGATCATGTCTTTCATGATACTTAAACGTTTTCTTTTCAAGGATAATTCAATGTCAAATTTCATCATCCTCCTCCTCATCATCATCATCCTCATCACCTGATTCTTCTGCACCACTTGATTTTTCATATTTTTCATCTGCAACATATATTGATGGCTTACATTGTGCATTGGTATAGCGCTCAACATCGTTGAAATGCTTTTCCTTGCTTACCAGTACACAGGCAATTAAGCCATCCATAGATCCAGTGACAAATATATCTATAGTTTCAAAATTAAGGCAACCGAAGTGTATTTTATATTGTCCGCATGCCTTATTTAATGCATTCTTCAAACATGATACATGATCCATGGTCAAGAACACCACAAGAAGGAATTGCACTGGGGGAGAAGCGATTGTCATCAAGCTTTTCAACAAACACTCAAAGCGATCGTCATTCCAATTTCTACTTCTGCTTGGTCCATACATTACATCCAAAAAGGCAACCCCTATTGCCATTGGCTCTTGGTGCACATTATGTATAAATTCCATTCCCTCCATGTTTGAACCGACTGTGTAGAACCTCCAAGGCCGGGTGGAATTCGGTCCATGACTTGCACCTTCACTTTGTCCCATAATCCACCTCAGATTCCCCTTTGTAGCATCAGGCAATGGTGGAGTTTCCTTGCCCTGTTGAAGCTTCACTTTTAACCATGAGTCAGAGCAACCACGAATCTGATGATACAATTCTGGAGTAATTTTAAAATGTAATCTGCACTCATCCCAATTTTTTAACATTAAAGAAGGCCGTTCTGCCGATATAAACATATAAAGTTCTTCTTGTAGTGCAGCATCTCTCTTGATCTGCATAGCTCGTCCTTCAATATCAAGAATCATGGCATCAGTCTTTGTTTTAGCTATGACTACTCTACCTTCCTTAATGTCATTTTGAATTTGACCAATTTGATCATCACTCAATCCATGCAAGCATCTAAACATTGAGACTGTGGGTTGCCTACGGCATTTTCCATCTTGTGAATATTTGCCTGCAATGTAATCCTCAAGGATGGAGATCCAACCATCATAAATGGCATCGCTTGTGATTATCATATGTACATCCTTCGTGGCAAAGCTATTGCCCAATGTTACCTTGCCAGTGTCAATGAAAGCCTGCAAAATATATGAATCCATTAGAATGCAATAATTAAGAAAACCGACTTGTAAAAAATGATTCATAATTAAAATCTGTACTTACATCCCAATTCTCACGATCTGGATGTCCTTTTGTAAGCCCTTGTTGTGCTTTCTTGGGTCTGTTAAAGAGAATCCATTGTCCCCTGACCTGCTTAAGTATATCAATGTATGGAGATTGTCTCAAGATATTTTGAGACTCCAGGTTTGCCATCTTTGATATCTCCACACACAAGCGTGCGGGACAATTCACTACAATCCTCACCTGGCAGGTGCGGTAGTAGTTCTTTCTTTGGGCCGTGCTGTTATCATCATTAGATGTGAATATTTTAGTAGCATATATTGAATGTTGTCCAGATAGTATCCAGTAGTGGCACTTGGTTAAATCCTTTTTATCTACCCTTTCCAGGGGCTGCTTTGTTTCAAGATTGAAAGGCATTAAATCTGCTACAGCAGCAGGAGGCCTAGAGTTATAACCGGAGTCTGCAGCAAGCTTC
This sequence comes from Dipteris shenzhenensis, assembly GCF_047967505.1. Taxonomy (NCBI): domain Eukaryota; kingdom Viridiplantae; phylum Streptophyta; class Polypodiopsida; order Gleicheniales; family Dipteridaceae; genus Dipteris; species Dipteris shenzhenensis. Next base: position 36,662,244 of record NC_141623.1, on the reverse strand, counting down.
TCCACATGCTCTTTGTTCAACCCTCTACATACATAGCTTGGAGGAGCTTTTTGACATCTTGCAACTGGAATTGAAAATGTTGCATGCAACCCGAATGGGTAGTATTTTTCATATTCCACCAAGCCTGATGGTTTCTTTTGCCCTTTTTTTCCTATGACCTTTCCACTTGGCTCCAATTCACTACCACTACTTCTTTCCACAACTGCTAGCATACCCTCTGGAGGTGTTCCTTCTTGTGGTACATCAACTATAGTTAGCTTTCCTTTCTTTGCCCCTTCTCTGCTACCACCTGGTGCTTGAACCATAGTCGATTTACCTTTCTTTGTTCCTTCCCCACTATCTTCCCCACTCTTACGCTTCTTTAATGTTGCTGAAACTTTGCGATATGATTCAATGATTGTTGTCACTATGTGAATTTCATTTCCATCAATTGATTCAACACTTATCTAGCCTCTTGATTGCATGTTGTCATCTACATCAGACTTCATACGAGATGCTTCATAATCACTGGGATCCAAGAGAAACTTCTTATTTTGATTTATAATGATCAACAATCCAATATCTCCCTCTTTTCCAACCACATCTTCAGTGATTTGATGTACTGATCCAACACAAGTGTATGCACTTTTATTAGGTAACAAAACAAATAAGTGAACTCATGTCAACTGTGCTCCCTCAATACTATATATGTCAAAGTACCAAGGTATGCTTTTTTCTGCAAATCCACTTACAACTTTCTCAACCTTCTTCACATTTGTCTTTCCTGTAAAAGACCCAAGCAATATACAAACTATCATCTTTATAATCTTTAATGTTAGACAAAACACATTATCGATAAACATATCTGAAATAGAATCTAGAATTGACACTAGACATAGTAGTAGATTTGAGAAAGTACTAGATTCTAGGGAGATTTGGCTGCACTAGGGAGATTTGGCCGTGCAGCCAAATCTTATGGGCTTCTTTTAAAGCATTGGAAGGGGAGGTTTGGATGTGTGGCCAAATCATATGGGCTTCTTTCAAAGCACCAAAGTTTGGGGAGATTTGGCCTTGTGGCCAGATCTTGTGGGCTTCTTTCAAAGCACTAGTGTCTAGAGAGATTTGGCTGTGCAACCAAATCTTGCTAGCTTCTTTCAAATCAGTCAAATCTTTCTAGCTTCTTTTAAATCACTTGGGTTTAGGGAGATTTGGCCGTGCGGCCAAATCTTGCTAACTTCTTTCTAATCACGAGGGTCTATGGAGATTTGGCCATGCGGCTAAATCTTTTCAAAGCACGAGGGTTTGGGGAGATTTGTGTGCAGTCAAATTTTGGTAGCTTCTTTCTAATCACAAGGGTCTATGGAGATTTGGCCGTGCAGCCAAATCTTTTCAAAGCACCAGGTTTAGGGAGATTTGGCCGTGCGGCCAAATCTTGCTAGCTTCTTTCTAATCACGAGGGTCTATGGAGATTTGGCCATACTGCCAAATCTTTTCAAAGCACCAGGATTTGGGGAGATTTGTGTGTGGTCAAATCATGCTAGCTTCTTTGTAATCATAAGGGTCTATGGAGATTTGGCCATGCAGCCAAATCTTTTCAAAGCACCATGTTTGGGGAGATTTGGCCATGCAGCCAAATCTTTTCAAAGGACCAGGTTTGGGGAGATTTGGCCATGCAGCGAAATCTTTTCAAAGCACCAGGTTTGGGGAGATTTGGCTATTCAGCCAAATCTTTTCAAAGCACTAAGGTTTGGGGAGATTTGGCTACGATGCAAAATCTTTCTAGCTTTTTATAAGTCACGAGGCTTTAGGGAAATTTGACTATGCAACCAAATCTTGCTAGCTTCTTTCTAATCACAAGGGTCTAGGGAGATTTGGCTGTGCGACCAAATCTTTTCAAAGCAACAGGATTTGGGGAGATTTGGTTGTGATGCCAAATCTTTCTAGCTTCTTTTAAATCACCTGGGTCTAAGGAGATTTGGCCATGCAGCCAAATCTTGCTAGCTTCTTCTAATCACGAGGGTCGAGGGAGATTTGGCCATGCGACCAAATCTTGCTATCTTCTTTCTAATCACGAGTGTCGAGGAAGATTTGGTTGTGGCCAAATCTTTTCAAAGCAGCAAGGTTTAGGAAGATTTAGTTGTGATGCCAAATCTTTATAGCTTCTTTGAAATCACCAAGATCTAGGGGGATTTGGCTGTACGGCCAAATGTTGTATGTTTTGAAAGAAGCCAGAAGATTTGGCCGCATGGCCAAACCTCCCCATTTAAAATTTAAAATTCAAATCTTAAGATTCAAATTTCAAATCTGAAAATTTCAAAATCTTAGATTCAAAATTCAAAATTCAAAATTCAAAATTCAAAATCTTAGATACAGAATTCAAATTTCAAATTTGAAGATATGAAAGTCAAATCATATACTAAAGACCCTACTTTCAAATCACACTTCGAGATTCCTACTTTTACAGGACTCTTTCTTTCAAATCGTGGTGTTCTGAAATGGAGAAAATGGAGAACATGCAAGAATTAGGTACACTTTCAATTTCTTTTGTTTTCTTACTTGAATGATTGAGTAGCCATCGTAGGAGCTAAAGAGAGAGTAGCTGTAGCAATTGTAGAGGGAGCGTCTTGTTGTAGAGATCCAGAAATGCAGGATGGATAAGGGACTGAGCCTTCCAGGCTTTGCATAACATCCGAGCACGGACAAGAGCAAGAAGAGGCAACCGACAGAGCATGAACTCTACTAGCTCTGTTGGTAACAATCCCTCACAGAGCGAGATATTAACATTCTCGCTGCTGCTGCTACTCTAGTACCGTGAATCCCGACCTGCTTGCGGGATATGCTTGTTGATGGTAGGAGAAGGAGAAACCGCGACAAGGAGGAAGATGGAGGTGACGAGGAGGAAGAAGGTGAAACGAGGCTTGCAGGATATGCCGGGCGCTCTGATGGTAGGAGAAGGAGAAACCGCGACGAGGGCGACGAGGAGGAAGATGGAGGTGACGAGGAGGAAGAAGGAGAAACAAGGCTTGCAGGATATGCCGAGGCTTGCAGAAAGAAACCGCGATGAGGGCGACGAGGAGGAAGAAGGAGAAACGAGGCAGAAGACGGACGGAAGAAAGAAGGCGCAGCAGCGAGGACACGAGGAGGATGAGGGCAAGAAATCATGCAAAAAGGGGGGAAGAAAAAGGGGGTGAAGAAGCTTTGGGGGGAGGGAGCAATCCCCCCAAAAAAGCATGCTTTGGGGGGGAGGGAGCAATCCCCCCAAAAGCATGAAGAGCAAAAAAAAAAAAAAAAAAACCTCCTTCTAATCCAACTATTGTGTGTGGAATCTATGGAGAGTTGAATTGGTAATAGAATTTTAAAACCTACATAGTTAAGTACACATTGCTAGGACAAAACTGGGATAGGGAACCTCCTGAGACCTCTTATTTTGACATAGTTTTGAACTTTTTTGCTTGCAATTAGCTAAGCAAGGGTGGAGGAGTGTTTTCCAAGAACTACCCCATCTAAGACATTGTCCTAAAGCTCTCAAACCACCCTAGGTACACATTGGAGATCTAGGAAGGGAGAGAACAAGGTGAGCCTAGCACTTGATTCCCCATGAAGACGAATTCAATTCCTTCTCATAGGTTTACTTTTTATGCTTGGTTTAAAAGGTTTGTTTAGCTTTGCCTTTTAAAGTTTTGGTTTTTTAATAGTTTTAGATTTTCTAGTTTGCTTTTAAAGTAATAGTATGATTTTAAAGTGTAATAGCGTGAATCATGAAAAGCATGTATGATTTTTTTGAAAGTAGGATCTCTACATTTGAATTTCAAAATTTGAAACTTGAAACTTGAAATTTGAATTTTTTATTTTAAATTTTGAATTTTGAATTTTAAACTTTGAATTTTAAATTTTAAAATCTGGATCTTCAATTTTTAAATTTAACGTTTGAAGATTTGTCCATGTGGCCAAATCTTCCTAGTGATTTGAAAGAAGCTAGCAACATTTGGTAGCACGGCAAAATCTTCCCAAACCCTAATGCTTTGAAAGATTTGGCCACACGGCCAAATCTCCCAGAACCTGGTGATTTGAAAGAAGCATGCAAGAGGAGGTTGCAGAGCCAAAACTCTCCATACCCTAGTGCTTTGAAAGAAGCCTACAAGATTTGGCCACACGACCAAATCTCCCCAAGTTTGAAAGAACGCCACAACCAAATCTTCTCAGTGCTTTGAAAGAAGTCACGGAGGTCTTGAAGGATTTGGCCGTGCATCCAAATCTTGCTAGCTTCTTTGAAAGCACCAAGGTTTGAGCAGATTTGGCCGTGTGGCCAAATCTTATTGCTTCTTTCAAAGCACTAGTGTCTTAGGAGATTTGGCCATGTGGCCAAATCTTGTTGGCTCCTTTCAAAGCACCAGGGTCTAGGGAGATTTGACCATGTGGCCAAATCTTGTGGGCTTCTTTCAAAGCACCAAGGTCTAAGTAGATTTGGATGTGTGCATAAATCTTTATGGCTTCTTGAAAGCACCAGCATCTCGGGAGATTTGGTTGTGTGGACAAATCTTGCTATCTCCCTTTCAAAGCACCAAGGTCTGTGAAGATTTGGCCATGTAGCCAAATTTTGCTTCCTAAAATTCAAAGCACCAAGGTTTAGGAAGATTTGGTCTTGCAATGAAATCTTGTAAAGCATTTTCATCCTAAGTCACACCATCAGATATCAATATTGAACTATAACAAATGCTATGTACTATGCAGGTGCCACATTGAAAGTGGGGGTTAAAGTCAACTTGCTTGTTAGTGGAAAGATTGTTGCCATTGGGACAATATTCTCTACATCACATGATGACATGTGCCAAGGTGTGCCCTTGGGAGAAAACAATGTATCGGTGGCGATCGATATTTGTATGGATGAAAGTGCACTTCTTCCATTTCCTACAATGGATGCATTCTTAGTCTATGAGGCTTTGGGTAGTGTTGTTCATTGGAAAGCACGATCAATGAGTTGTGTGGACAATGTCAATGGAGCTATTGTACCAATGAATGATATAACATTAGATACCATTGACGTTGAACCTCTATGTGAATATGATGAGTTTTCCATTCGAGAATCATGGAAGGACAAGAAAGTCTTAATATGGGATGAGCAGAAAACCAAGAGCATTGCAGAGGGTGTTGTTTTGTATGTCTACCCATTTGAACTTATAAATTTTGAGATGCTTGGTGAAGGTAATCTAGGTGTGGGAATTGAAAAGTATCACAGTGATGTATCAGGCATCGATACCCTCCACTTAATAAAATGGCCCATTGCACAAATAACCTTTTTAGATGGAACTTCATTAAGAATCGATGACACCATGAATTCTTCAAGTGGTTCTAGGGAAAAGCACATGGAAGATGAGGACCCAATGGAAAAATCCACAAAAAAGAGGCGTTACTGCATGATAAAGAGAAAAGCTAAAAAACATGGCATGCCATTAGCATCATCTAGACTCACAAGGGATGCAATCATAAAAGTATCTATGATTGATTGTTGTAAACAAAATTGTTGTCAATTTGCCGATCGTCAAATGATATCCAAATTATGCATAGAGTATTGGGGCCAAAGTTTGGAGGCTCACACCAATTATGTATATGACACTCTTGGGATTGCTTGTCGAAAAGATGACAATGGGCAGTTCAAATATGTCTTTTCATTGAATGGTATTCAAGTTTGTTGTAGAGCATGGTATGAAATGCATGGTATTCCAAAAACAACATTTTATCGATACAGGGAGCAATTTGAAATTGGTATACGAAGGTGCATACATGGTAATAAAGGAATCGTGCGGAGAGGTTCGGACCACACAGAACTGGGGGTAGAGCCATAATCCAAGATTTTGTGGATAACAATTCTGAGCGTATGCCACACAAAAGTAGAACACTTCGAGATGGATCAAGGGAAACACAGTTGGTGATACCGGATGTATACAAGCAGGTTGATATTCTCTATGAAGTTAACATGCAATTAAAGCATAGTTTGGGTTGTAAGGAGATGTCAACTTCCACATTCAACCGCATATGGAACTCTGAATTCAAGCATGTAACTTTGTCAAAAACAAGTGAATTCTCTAAGTGTGGTTTATGTAGTGCAATCAAGGCTCAGCTTGCAGCGACAAAATGCCAAAATGAACGTAATAAGTTGATGGAAGATAGAAGAAAGCACATGTTACAACAAAAAAGTTGTAGAAATGTGTACTACACTTGGCGTAGATTTTCTAAAATGTATCCTCAGACATACTTGTGCATTATCCATGATAAGATGGACCAAAAGAAGACAGCCATCCCTAGATTACGCAATCGTTCAAAGGACGCAGACAAATCCTTTCAGCTCCCAGTGGCTTTGACTGGCATGATAACACATGGACATGGTCAAGGAAGTTATGGTCACTTTTCTTTATCCTTGTGGCCATCAGATCCTAACTTCACAATTGGTTCATTGGCTTTGTGTTTGAGAAATCTTGAAAGATTTGATAACCATGCACTTGGAGATTTGGTACATGATGGGATGCCAAGGTCTGACAATGCTCTGCTAAATGCACTAACCTCAAGAGAAGCGTTGGATTCTCACTATGTTTCTAATGGCAAGCAACAACTTCATCTTGGAGCAGTGGGTGGAACATTCAAAGACCTTGGACTTGGAAGTTCCCATCAAGAAAATCCTTATAAGAAACTACCCAAACACCTATTGTTGCAGTTGGATAATTGTGGTTCTGAAAACAAGAATAGGTACTTGTTTGCATACCATTGGGATAGTGATAGTGCCAAAGTCACCTTTTGATTTGAGAAGGATTTTTGGGCTCTATTCAAAAACGAAAAAGGAGTCCAAAATTAATGAAATGTGTGCTTTATCCAAATAAGTATACTCCTATGAAACAAACGCATCACAAAGAATGAAACAATGCAGCCTATGTCCGAATGCACAATTGTTTAATGCGTGCTTAATCTAAATAACTGTACTACTATGAAACAAACACATCACAAAGAATGAAACAATGAGACCTATGTCCGAATGCACAATTGTTTTTTTACAGATGAATTCTAGATATATGTCTCCAAAGATTGCATTATTTTTGCACAATTTTCAAATATTAAGGAGATTCGCTAATTTTCAAACTTAGAGAGGATGTTGTTATAACGATTGCAAGCATATTCTATTTATAAATGTTGTCAATTTTCAAAAAAGTAGTTGTTTCTCATAGTTCATCTTATAAAATTATTAATCTCATACAAAAATCTTTGGATTGAAAAAATATAAAAAATTTTAAATAGAATTTAACAAGCAACAAAACATAATCATTACTACTTTATATTATCTTGCATCGCTCCTCTATTCGAGAAAATGTTTAAAGCAAGAAAACAAGTTGAACTTTTTATATACTTGACTACATTTTTCATCTTACAGATATTTAATTAAAAAAATAGAAATATTAAGTGTAATACATATTAAAATAAGAACACAAACAATCACATAGACTTCACGAAGAAATAGAATATGATTAATTTTAATCGTTACAATATATACTATTAATTGCAAAAGGACTCACATGTAAGTAGGGGTTCATGTATTATCCCTTCAACATACATTGTAGTGTGTCCTCGTGAAAGATAGCCACACATTCATTAAATCTCATATTGCACATATGACAATGTCAAATAAAACTGAATATATAGACCTCTTATTTGTTACAAAACAATTTTAACAAAGAATATTATTCATTAAAAGGACATCACTCATCCCACCAAAACTTATAGTGAAATTTTGAGATAATGAAGGTCGTGCTCTCGAGTACATAGATCAGGGTTATTGTGTGTGTGTGTGTGTGTGTGTGTGTGTGTGGTTGAGAACCAATGGTAGCTCCTCAACTTCACCCCTCACATTCCCTTGCCAGTTCAAGGCCATGTCACTCCCCCCAAAATTCACTCTTGAGAAACATTCATCATTGATATGTCTAGACAATAAAAAAACCTTGAAAACACAATAAAGAAATTCAACATTCACTTGCAACTAAAAGAAACAACTACTATGTACGGATCTCAATTAGATCATATTTGGCCAAACGTATTAGTAGAAAATATACAAAACAGGGATACCATATGTTTAAATTGGTGAGATCACTCAATAATCTTTATGCATGAGCTCATTTTCTGTATAGCACACAACGTACATTATACTAATCTTTCTAACAAAGTAGGGCCTTAGGGCAAAGAGGCTAGTATTATGCAAGTTGCCCTTCCTCTTACTGTGATCTCCATACATTATTAAGTATGTATCCTATTAGTGGTTTCAATGGACTCTTATTCACTAGAGATTCTCCCTGAATATCTTTAAAGGATTGGAGAAATGTATCAAAGAATTTTGTTTGCTATGATTGGAACTACCAATGTAATTTCACAATTTGATTTATTAATTAACTCTTTGACATTTGGTATCCCTCCTTCCTTACCTTTTAACAAAGTATGATGCACCCTAACTTTTAACTAGTGCAAGGGGTTGCGCCTATTGATTTTTGAAATTTTTCAAAATGCAATGGCATCGCATGGATGACCATAGAGGGGTAATATAATTTTTTCAAAAAGAAAGAGAAAAAAAAAACTAGCATGGTGGAAAACATAGATATCCATTACCTAAAGGCAACAGTGGGCTAGTACTATGCCACATGTTGACTATTTGAACATTTTGTAGGAGCTTGACACATAAGAACTTTCTTCCTTTTTCATGCCTCTTTTGTTATTATGCCACATATTGCTACTACGCTCTTTTTCATGCCTCTTTGCTACATTGCCACATGTTGACTATCTCAAGGAGCTTGACACTTAGGCAATTTTCTCTATTTTTCATGCCTCCTTACTAGGTATTCCAATTGAAAAAAAAGGCAGGCTGTAAACATTTGAAAAGTGCTTGCCCCTTTATCGGTCCCTTTACTGGCCCCTTTACCCTAATGGATTCTCTACTTTATGTGGTGCATCTTCTATATGTAAACCTTCAGGCTTGGTTGAGATTTAATCTCAACCATTTGATCTAGCCTCTTTCATAATGGGACTCAGGCCCCCTTGAATATGGGCCGTTCGTAATTTGAAGTCGCCCGTTATACTACGCCATGTGGTGACTATGTGCACCACATCATTGGTGCATTGTGCCATTTTAGCAACAACTGCTCGCCTCACTCTAACCTTGCATGTGGGAGAATAAACTGGAGCCGAGCATTTGGACAAGGAAGTGGCCAGAATTTGACTCGCGGGAGCTAGATTTCGACCACTTTCTTGCTCACTGTGGCCCTCCACGAGAGGGAATATGGGGTCGGGCATTGCGGTCATGAAAGTGGCCGACGGAATTCGGTGTGTGGAGATTCTGGTCGGAATGCCCTTCCGAGGCCCATTGCCCATTCCAGATTAGAGCTTACAAATGCCCTTCCAAGGTCCATTCCCCATTAGAGCTTACAAAACTAACGTGTCTAAGAAACGAGGGCCTTACTAACACGAGACTACCACGAGAAGGACTAATGTTGGTCACACACAAGGTGGTAGTCTAGCGGTAGTAAGGCCCTCATTTCTTAGACACATTAGTTTTGTAAGCTCTAATGGGGAATGGACCTTGGAAGGGCATTTATAAGCTCTAATCCGGAATGGGCAATGGGCCTCGGAAGGGCATTCCGACCAGAATCTCCACACACCGAATTCCGTCGGCCACTTTCATGACCGCAATGCCCGACCCCATATTCCCTCTCGTAGAGGGCCACAGTGAGCAAGAAAGTGGTCGAAATCTAGCTCCCGCGAGTCAGATTCTGGCCACTTCCTTGTCCAAATGCTCGGCTCTTATTCTCCCACGTGCAAGGTCAGAGCGAGGCGAGCAGTTGTTGCTAACATGGCACAACGCACCGATGATGTGGTGCACATAGTCACCACATGGCGCAGTATGACGGGCGACTTCAAATTACGAACGGCCCATATTCAAGGGGGCCTGAGTCCCATCATGAAAGAGGCTAGATCAAATGGTTGAGATTAAATCTCAGCCAAGCCTGACGCTTTACATATAGAAGATGCACCACATAAGGTAGAGAATCCACTAGGGTAAAGGGGCCAGTAAAGGGACCGATAAAGGGGCAAGCGCTTTTCAAATGTTAACAGCTTGCCTTTTTTTTCCATTGGAATACCTAGTAAGGAGGCATGAAAAATAGAGAAAATTGCCTAAGTGTCAAGCTCCTTGAGATAGTCAACATGTGGCAACATAGCAAAGAGGCATGAAAAAGAGCGTAGTAGCAATATGTGGCATAATAGCAAAAGAGGCATGAAAAAGGAAGAAAGTGCTTATGTGTCAAGCTCCTACAAAATGTTCAAATAGTCAACATGTGGCATAGTACTAGCCCCCCGTTGCCTTTAGGTAATGGATATCTATGTTTTCCACCATGCTAGTTTTTTTTTTCTCTTTCTTTTTGAAAAAATTATATTACCCCTCTATGGTCATCCATGCGATGCCATTGCATTTTGAAAATTTTCAAAAATCAATAGACGCAACCCCTTGCACTAGTTAAAAGTTAGGGTGCATCATACTTTGCTAAAAGGTAAGGGAGGAGGGATACCAAATGTCAAAGAGTTAATTAATAAATAAAATTGTGAAATTACATTGGTAGTTCCAATCGTAGCAAACAAACTTCCTTGATATATTTCTCCAATCCTTTAAAGATATTCAGGGAGAATCTCTAGTGAATAAGAGTCCATTGAAACCACTAATAGGATACATACTTAATAATGTATGGATCACAGTAAGAGGAAGGGCAACTTGCATAGTACTAGCCTCTTTGCCCTAAGCCCCTACTTTGTTAGAAAGATTAGTATAATGTACGTTGTGTGCTATATAGAAAATGAGCTCATGCATATAGATTATTGAGTGATCTCACCAATAAACATATGGTATCCCTGTTTTGTATATTTTCTACTAATACGTTTGGCCAAATATGATCTAATTGAGATCCGTACATAGTAGTTGTTTCTTTTAGTTGCAAGTGAATGTTGAATTTCTTTATTGTGTTTTCAAGGTTTTTTATTGTCTAGACATAAATGATGAATGTTTCTCAAGAGTGAATTTTGGGGGGAGCAACATGGCCTTGAACTAGCAAGGGCATGTGAAGCGTGAAGTTGAGGAGCTACCATTGGTACTCAACCACACACACACACACACACACACACACACACACACACACACACACACACACAATAACCCTGATCTATGTACTCAAGAGCACGACCTTCATTATCTCAAAATTTCACTATAAGTTTTGGTGGGATGAATGATGTCCTTTTAGTGAATAATATTCTTTGTTAAAATTGTTTTGTAACAGATAAAAGGTATATATATTTAGTTTTATTTGACATTGTCATATGTGCAATATGAGATTTAATGAATGTGTGGCTATCTTTCACGAGGACACACTACAATGTATGCTGAAGGGATAATACATGAACCCCTACTTACATATGAGTCCTTTTGCAATTAATATATATATTGTAACGATTAAAATTAATCATATTCTATTTCTTTGTGAAGTCTATGTGATTGTTTGTGTTCTTCTTTTAATATGTATTACATTTAATATTTCTATTTTTTAAATTAAATATCTGTAAGATGAAAAATGTAGTCAAGTATATAAAAAGTTCAACTTGTTTTCTTCCTTTAAACATTTTCTCGAATAGAGGAGCGATGCAAGATAATATAAACTAGTAATGATTATGTTTTGTTGCTTGTTAAATTCTATTTTAAAATTTTAATATTTTTTCAATCCAAGGATTTTTGTATAATATTAATAATTTTATAAGATGAACTATGAGAAACAACTACTTTTTTGAAAATTGACAACATTTATAAATAGAATATGCTTGCAATCGTTATAACAACATCCTCTCCAAGTTTGAAAATTAGCGAATCTCCTTAATATTTGAAAATTGTGCAAAAATAATGCAATCTTTGGAGACATATATCTAGAATTCATCTGTAAAAAAACAATTGTGCATTCAGACATAGGTCTCATTGTTTCATTCTTTGTGATGTGTTTGTTTCATAGTAGTACAGTTATTTAGATTAAGCATGCATTAAACAATTGTGCATTTGGACATAGGCCACATTGTTTCATTCTTTGTGATGTGTTTGTTTCATAGGAGTATACTTATTTAGATAAAGCACACATTTCATTAATTTTGGACTCCTTTTTCGTTCTTGAACAGAGCCCAAAAATCCTTCCCAAATCAAAAGGTGACTGTGGCACTATCACTATCCTAATGGGCCTAATCGCTCCTAGCTCCAAAATCAATTAATTAATCTCCTCACACCTCGATTCGCCTTAATTTTGACACTTATTGGATGCCTTATCATGATTAACCTATTCTATTAATCCTTCAGCCTATCGCAAGCCTTGCAGGCCGTGCATTAATCTTGTAGCCTATCGTAAGCCTTGCAGGCCACATAGGGCTACTCCTCGTCCTTCTTCTCTACCCTATCACAAGCCTTGCAGGCCGTGCAGGGCTCTACCCTTGCCCCCCTCCCGCTCTTTGCCCTCATGCTCTGGGGGGGTTGGTCTTTATAGCTGCCCAAGCTCGGTGCTTAGAATCTTCTGGAGAAGGCACGATAGCAGGCGGTGCAAAAGACTCTGGACACTTAATTGATCTTGCCACCTTAATCGATTATGCCACCCTCTCATTAATTCGTATTATACTAAGATTCATTACCCTCTTATGCCCCCCCTCCTCAAACTAATTAATTAATAGACACATAAAAGTTCGATGGGGGCCCCTATTGGCACTATCACTTCGAAATAAAAAGTTTAGTTGCCCACACTATCATTTTGTGCTAATAATTCTAAAATTAAGAAACATAATTTCCTTAGTCTATATTTGAAAATTCTTAGTTTAAATTTTTACTTTTGAGAATGCTTCTTTAAAAAATAAAAGTTTTTTACATTATTAATAATTTATATAAATAGAGTAAAGAAATCCATGAAAAAACAATCTTCTCTCTTATGCAAAAGCTTTTATTTAAAATAAACAAGAAACAAAAAATAACTTGATGCATAATCTAAGGTTTTTTTTTTCTTTTGCAAAACCCATAGACAAGAGCCTCTTAGTATTTAAATTTCTATGTAAAGAACAATGGCACTCATAATATAGACAAAATTTTTTAAAGTAAAATAGAGAAGAACATGGCACACTCTTTTGGAGTCCAAAGAATAGCAAGAGTTATGCTTCTAAGTATAGATTAATGTATGCTTACAAGAAATAAAATGATCAATGAATCTTTGTACAAAGGGTTTGGATGCTCAAGGCAACCGGTACTAACCATGGTCTTTTCAATGATTGAATTCTGTTTTATAATAATTGAATTTTGACTAATGCTCGAGGCAATGAATACTACCCACAGCATGCACAATGATGGAATTCCACCTTTACAATGATTGAAGTATGAATGGATGATCTTGACATTCACCATTGTTGCAAGATCTAATTTGGCCATTAGATTGTTTATCCCATGTCATCACCTGCCTGCTTGGGTGCCATCTACATTTACTTTCATCTAACCACCATCGTCCCTCATCTTCATCATTTCTTGAATGGTATTGGAAGGCAACGCAAAATGATGGGTTTCTTGTGCATTAATATCCATTGACCATGTTAACGTGAATCTGACCTATCCGAACCCTATAGGTTTTGAGCCACAAATAGCTCTGTTTCAAAGTAGTCATCGAGATCACCCAACTTGGCCAGGATAACACAAGGGTCATTTGGATCTCGTGTATGGATAACACATGAGCCATTTTGAGATAAAGGAGTGGGGAAAGGATTAGCATATACCTTGGCACCAGATGGGCCCAAGTGGTTGTAACAAAAGAGAGAAAGAGAGAGAGAGAGAGAGAGAGAGAGAGAGAGAGAGAGAGAGAGAGAGAGAGAGAGAGAGAGAGAGAGGTACATGGAATAGGGTTGGCCCTCCCTTCAAAAGATGACTTATAAAAGGCCAAATGTTTGACTTTGGTCTTCATTGTGTACTTTCAAGGAATGGAATAGAAACTCTCCTTTCTTTCATTCTCTTTCATTGGGTTTATCCTTGTTCTTCCTTGAGAGTTGTCTTGTGATTGCCACATCCCCTTACTCCCATCTCCCTCCTTCATGCTCTCTTCTCCCTTCTGTTCCCCTCTTCCCTCTATTCCCTTTTCCTAATGGAATCACTTGCACACGATCTGGTAGACACTTGGATGACACAAGCGGGCCATTTGTGCTTATGGAGATCCCACAAGAGTTGTTTGAGAGTAGATGCTTCAATGGCATTCCTCAAGATCCACACTACATGTGAGTCCCCACTGGAGAGTACTACACATTTTTGGCACCATGGTTGGCGAGTTCGAGGTATGCTTCCGTAATGCACAAGCTTTCTATCAATATCTACCCATTGCACAATGCTTCTAGCTTATCTAGAGGTGTTATTAGTGGAGTATAGGCTGGTTCAGATAATTGTGGTTTTGGTGTAGGAACATTAGAAACTTCCATTTCCATCCATAGAGTGTTCTTTTGCTCATTTGAGCTTGTTTCTTTGTTGCCATATTGTAGGAGTAACTAGTAGAGGTGATTGCTAAGCTGTGTATGGAGTCACATTTCAATTGTAAATGCCAAAAAATGTGTTTGAATCAATTCAAGTTGGCACAAGAGTGTGTTCTCTACCACCACCTTCAAAATTCCTCATTTTGATGCTTTCAAGTGGTGGTTTTTTGTGCTTTTTTGTTTGAAGTAGGTAGATTAGGTAGTGTAGTCTCCATTGATGCCCTCAGACCTTGAACAAAAACTTTAAAATATCTAGGGAGCATAAAAAATCAATCGACGAGGACTGTGCCAAACTGGGAGTCACTGCTATAAATTTAAGACTTAAGCAATCGTTGCTATATAAAGCAGTGACTCAGGAAGTCGTTGCTTTATAACATAGTGACTAACACGTGTATTGATAGTTGGCCACCTATCCCCACTTGCCTCATCTAACTCCATGTGGCAGTTAATGAACTAACTGCTGCCACTTCAAAGGTCAAGTCCCGCTTTAATGCTAGCACAGCGATTGAGGACCCATTGCTTTATTAGTAATGCAGCAAACAACGTCCTAATAGGTCCAACTAGCACCACACTTTCAGTACCATCTAGGATCCCAACTTAAGCTCATATTCGGTGCAAGGTCCCACGCACACAGAATCCTCAAGTTTAGAGGACACTATGAGCTTCGATGCTGAGATGGGAGAAAACATGAACTTAAATCCGGGGACCTCTATGGCTCCCAACTCTAGGCCCCAATCCCCCACCCCGTCCACCATAGCCTCGTGAATAAGGGAGTTCTCAAATCTCATGGGATGGTTTGGCTTGGTTGACCACACCAAATCAATCCATTCACCAAGCAAAATAGGGTGGCTGAGGAGTAGCAATACCCACCACCAACCATAGTATCTAGCATTGCACCCAACAACCCCGTACCCGCATCAGTTGAGGGACCCTTAGGGCCACATGTACAGTTCTATGAGAGGAAACCCTCCTTCACAAGGATTTTTGAAGCTTGCGTACCTGAGTATTGACGTTCTAGTCCTAAAGGGTAGAGGGCCGATCAATTGAACTTAAGACCTTCACAATATCAATGGCCCCTTGTCCCGATCTGTTTGCAAGGTGGGAAGGATCTCTTGAAAGCACCTCCTTCCCCACGTCTCCATCCCATGGGCCAGTTCCAAACGTGAATGTACCTATACCAAGGCCCATACCGATAAGACCACTAGACCCGATCCCACCACGTATGCTAGAGATCCAAGCCCCATGAGTCTAAGACAATCCATTCTGAACCCTATCAGGCCAACGAACTTTTATAATCGACCCCAAGGACCGCCCAACTTTGGCACTGCAAGCACCTCTGCCCATGCCATAAACAATACTCATTGAGATGGGGCGATGAGGTTCCTAGTGCAAGCACTAGGAAGGGGGTTGGCACTACCAACAATCATGGGGAGGGATATGAATGCATCATGCAGTCACCCAGTCCTAATCTCTAAGCTCATCACTAAGTTCTTAGGTGAAGGAGATTCGGTTTCCCACATCAAAAGGTTTGAATAGATCTGTGAAACCTTTGGAGACATTGGTGACTTAGACAAAGTGAACGCCTTCGAACTCAGCCTTGATGGCAAGGTAGGCCAGTGGTACAGATCCCTAGGGCCTGAAGAAAAGATCAACTAGGAGACTCTTCCAAAGGCCTTCATAGTGGGATTCGCTCCCATGGGCCCAAAGTGGAGCCCGATCAACTAGTTGTATGATTTAACAAAAGAGCATGAAACCCTTTGTGAATATATTGCCAAAAAACAAACATCTAAATGCCCGCTGCTATTAACCACACGAGAGGATGAGTGATGAGTGTCTAGTACCTCGATTCCTCATTGGATTAAGGGATGATTACCCTAAGCTAATGTCCCCACCCATGTACCAACAATGGCAACCACTATCCTTATTGGCACCACCTAATCTATATAATCAGGTCCAGTTATCCTTACAAGGAGCCCCCCAAGCTAACCAAGGGCCAATGCAAACTCAAAATTTGCCATTGCCACCACTAGTCCTACGACCACAACCCCCACCACCTCTAACTCCCATAAGCTAGGTAATCATCAAGGAGCCACCAAGAAAATGGGAGGACCCTGAATACCTCTTACTAGCACCCAAGTTATCTCCCTATGAGAGTCATGTGTATCATCCCAATTAGATCAGCCATTATATGTACATTCCAATGTATCAAATGGCTCCTGCGGCATAGTGAGCAGGGACATGAATGTTGTGAATTGCAGACCGGCCATCCAGTGTTACACTTGCCAAGGTCCACATCGCACTAGTGAGTACTTCTTTGTGGCATTGTAGGTTGGGCCACATGAGCCAAAATGGAATGAAACCCTTATGCCATCTGGGTTATGTACCGCATTTGAGCTTTTATGGTTTTGAGTTTTGTGAGCGTTGTCTCTATGGGAAGGGGAAAGAAAGAGCTTGAAAGACTTGATTTGGTGCATTCAGACGTATGTGGTCCCATGCCTACATAATCATTAGATGGGACTGAATACTATGTGACATTCATTGATGATGCAACTAGGAAAGCGTGGGCTTATGCTATAGCTCAAAAGAGCGATATTTCAAACATGGTTGGCTTTGGTTGAAAATCAGTCAGGTAGAACGCTTAAATGCCTACAAACTGATAATGGTGGAGAGTGTATCTCTCATGACTTTCAGCATTTCAGTGATACACGTGGGATCAAGAGGGAGCTCACATCTCCTCATACTCTAGAGCAAAATCCACTTATAGAACAGACGAACTGCACCATTCAATAAAGGTTGAAATATATGCTTTCCAATGCAAGCCTTTTTGGTGGTTTTTGGGCTAAGGCAATGAAGACAGCAGTGCATGTGATCAATAAATCACCTAGTAAGAGTTTGGATGGTGGTATTCTTGAAGAGGCATGGAGTAGCAAGAAGCCCTCTTACTCTCATTTGCATATATTTGGGTGTGAGGCATATGCACATGTGCTGAAAGAGCTTCGGAAGAAGCTATATCCTAAGTCTAGGAAATGCATCTTTCTGTGTTATGGTGAAAGTGGAGAGATGGGCTATCCTCTCTGGGATCCAAAAGCAAAGAAAATCATACAAAACCATGATGTGGTCTTCAATGAGAAGAAGATGCATAAGACACCCATGAGGGCTATGGAAATGAGGAGAACCACTTTCCATGATGTGAATCCACCTGCATATGTTGATAGATAGCAAGCTGTTCATGCACCGAATGTGCACAAAATGGTGCCATCAGCTACTCCCATAGGTATACAATCAAGGGTAGATGATGGACCATCTATTGGTGGCAATGATGAGCCAAATATGGCTAATATGCAGGTAGGACAACAAGCTAAAATGCCCTTGAGAAGAACATCTAAAGTGTCTAGACTGCCTGAGAGATTTGTTCTAGGGGTAGACTATGTGATGCTTACTAAATGTGGGGAGCCTTCTCACTACAGAGAGGCTATGATGCGCGAGGATCAGTGCAAGTGGGAGTATGCTTTGCAATCAAAGATGAGTTCACTCATAAAGAATAAGACTTGGGACTTGGTTTCTTTGCCACATGGAAAGAAAGCATTGCCATGTAAATGGGTCTACAAGATGAAGGTCACAGGTGATGATGTGCCTAAGTACAAGGCTTGTTTGGTTGCTAAAGGATCAAGCAAGAGAAGGGTGTGGACTTTGATGAGATCTTCTCTCTGGTTGTGAAGATGACCACACTTAGATGTGTACTTAGACTTATGGCAGAAGAGGATATGGAGCTTATGCAAATGGATGTCAAGACAGCTTTCTTACATGGGGATTTGCATGAGGAATTTACATAATATAGCCGGAAGGCTTTGAAGAAAAGGGCAAAGAGCATTTGGTTTGCAAGCTGAAAAAAAGTATCTATGGCCTTAAGCAAGCTCCTATAAAATGGTATCCCTATGGTATCACAAGTTTGATGCTTTCATTCGATCCCAGGGTTTCAAAAGAAGTGAGATTGATCACTGCCTCTATACTAAAAGGGCTAAGCATAATAGCCTGATACTCCTGGCACTTTATGTGGATGATATGCTATTAGCTAGCAAGAACACTTATGATCTTGGAGTGATCTTGATGCATTGAAGGCCAAGTTGCATGAGGCCTTTGACATGAAGGATTTGGGACCTGTAGGTCATATTCTTGATATGCGCATCACACGTGACTGGAGTAGGAAAGAGTATGTTACAAAAGTGTTGCAGCTAATCCACTTTTGGTTATGTGCTCATCTTTGTAGGTGGTGCAATGTCGTGAATGTCTCACGCATAGAAGTGCATTGCTTTGTCTACCATAGAGGCCGAGTATGTTTCAGCCACAAAGGGTTGCAAGGAGGCTATATGGCTTGATCAGCTAGTGAGAGATTTGGGGATTCATACAGGTGTACCGACATTGCATAATGATTTCATGAGTGCTACTCAACTAGCACGGGATCTGATCTTTCATGCAGAGACCAAACACATTGAGGTCAGGTACCATTTTATCAAGGAGGTACTTGAGGACAAGTACATAGAGCTTGTCAAGATTCATATAGATGATAACCCTATAGATATGCTAACAAAGAGTCTTCCTAGTCTGTGGTTTGAGTATTGTCATGTATTGATGGGCATTGAATAGTATGCTCATTGGTTGTTCTCCCTTAAAGGCACATTGGCCTTTAAGTGGGAGGTTATGGGGGTTAAAGGCCACTATACCTTAACCCCCGTTATGTACAATACTCAAACACATATATATATGGATGACATAGAAGATTAGGGTGTCCTCCACCCACCAAAAACTTGTGTGCCTCTCTCTTCTAGCTCTCCCTCTTTCTCACCTTCTTCCATCCCACTTCTGTTGCTGAGATCTCTGATGCATTCAATGCGGTGCCACTTTTGGATAAACCACTGGCTCCCACATAGACCTTAGGCTACAAAACCTACTCTCCCTTGCAACACATGATGAGGATCTAGGTGGCCTATAGATTGTGCATTCATCGAGGAGACATGCGCATCGATCCCCATGGAGCAATGCTCCAACACGACCAGATCTCAAATCATTCATAGCTTTCTAGGCCAAGTCAAAGTCTATGTGTGTTTTGCAACAAATATTCTTGTCTTTGAGTTTCCTGATGTACCAAGGCTTACAATGCTCAAAACTCCTCTATGTAATTGAAATGTCAGGATTATGATCCATAAACTTGAGATACAACTCCATCAGCTGACCCAACATGCAGGAACAACAGAACAGTGGGCCCTCTTTTAAATGGAACAACAGTACAGTGAGCCCCCTTTTTGCACTACTAAAACAAGACAAAACACAATACATGCAAAAACACAATCTAATTAAAGTATATAATGAAGCAAAACAATTTTCAACCACCGTGCTGGTTTAGGACAATCACAATTTCAACTAGTCAAAATTTCAATCACCGGGCTAGTTTAGGATACGTTTAGGACAGTCAACCACTGGGCTAGTTTAGGACACATTTAGGATAGCCATAGTTTCAACTACCAGGTTGGTTTACAGTCACAATTTCAACCACTGGCTTGGTTTAGCCTGATAGTCTCAACTTCACATATTAGAAAATAACAAGTATATTGCTTTTCATTTTTGAATTTCACAATTAGAAAATGACAATATATTGCTTTTCATTTTTGAATTTCACAATTTTAATCGATAACTAATGTTTTTGTCTTGAACTAGCACCGGACTAGTTTAGGACAATCAGATTAAGTCCAAGCCATCTCAATCTAGAAATTAAGTGGTATATGACCCGAATAGCAAGAAATTAAATTTAACTAATAAGAAACACAGTAATTTCAACCACCGAGACAATCAAAAACTAATGTGTGTTCAACCACGCTAGTTCAGGACAATCACATAACTAGTGATTGAGCTAAAGCAGCCACAGTTGCATGATGTTTCAACCACCGGGCTAGTTTAGCAAAATAACAATATATTGCTTTCTTGATGCAAAATATATTGTTGTTAAATTCTGCTCAACCACGCCACTAGGCTGGTCAACAATTAATGTCTGTTCAACCACGCTGGTTTAGGACAATCACATAATTGGTGATTGAGCTGAACCAACCACAGTTGCATGATGTTCCAACCACCGAGCTAGTTTAGTAAAATAACTATATATTGCTTTTTTGTTGCAAGATATATTGCCGTTAATTTTTGCTCAACCACGCCACCAGGCTGGTCAACAACTAACGTCTGTTCAACTACACTAGCTCAAGAAAAGCACATAATTGGTGATTAACTGAATTCGCCTATGATTGCTCCAACCATAGGGCTGGTTTCGGACAATTACATTTAGTCCAAGCTTGGCTTAAGAAATGAAACAAGTAAACTATTCCAAGGCTCAATCACAAACAACCATTGGGTAGGTCTAGGCACCACTGACCTATGTTGTATCAAGCATGTGTATGATATGCTCCTCAAACACCTTGCATCCCATCCGCTTTTTATAGATGTTCTTTGTATTTGGAGAAACTCTCGTATTTTTTAGCCAAAACATCATCACTGTAGCAATGACTTATGCACTTAGGCCATCTCCCTTTTCTTGCATTTTGTTGAAGCTAGAACGGGATCATGCATTGCTTCTGCTCTACGTTCAACTGCCACTGGAATGGTGATGATGGCCTCATGTGATGGTCTAAGTATTAAAGCCATTATGAGAGCCAACTCCCACATCTTACAGTTGCATGTAGAGAGTAGCAAGTGTGTTGGTTTTGTAGGGTCCTTAGCTATGCCTAGTCTTCATGTCAATAGTCTTCCTCTAGGGTGGCAACAAACATAGTAGTGTTTAATATGGTAAATGTATATGCTCCAAATGGACTATCAAAAAGAATAATTTGCTAGTAGTAATTGAATTTGGTGGTGACAAGAGATCGCTGGATCCTCGAGGGTGATTGGAACTTCACAGAATAGATAGTTAATAGGTCTCATCAATCTAGGCATGTTTTACCTTTAGAAGATGAAGGGTGGGAGGAGTTGTGTATGCAGCATGGATTAGTCAACTACATTGAACTCGATCCGCAGGGTCTGAATAGGTTCACATGGACCAACTGTCGCAAGGGTGCTGAATTCAGGGCGGGGTGGGGTGATTGAATCTATTGTTTGGAAGAGGGATAGTGGATCTCACCCCCATTCAAGGGAGAATATCTGATGCAAATAGCGGTCTCAGATCATGTTCCACTTGTATATGGAGTTTCTCAATTCCAACACCGGTTGGGAGGTCTCTTGATATTCCGTTTAAGATTAAGAATAATGCACTAGAGAATAGTTAGTTTAGGAAGCTGATTCAGGATTCCTAGCTTTCGACAAGATTGGGGTTGTTGGATCCTTGCCTGCAGTGGGATGCTTGCATTTGGGTAGTATTAAAAGCTACCAAGTCTTGGGAGAAGACTACTAGGAACAGGAGAGAGAGACTACAGGATCTGAAGCTGACTCTGAGTTCAGTGAGAGAAGCATTGAAAGCTCTTTCCCAGGACCAGATTTTGGCCACTCTAGATACAAAGTTGTGTGCTAAGATTCAATTGAGACAGTTGGAGGTTATGGAAGTGTTGTCTCTATTTCTCCCAAGTGTAGGTTTTGAGGTTGTTGGTCACCTAGAGTCATGTCGTTGCTCATTGTAGCATAGGTGTTCACAAGTGTAGCATAGGTCCTCAGGTCATGTTCGCGTGAGAGGTGTGCAGCTAAAGCGTGGAAAGTAGATCTCATGCACGCGTGGGTGAGAAAGAGGGCTTCATTATAACGATTGATGGAGGCTCTCACCTCCACAGGAGTTCAAGGGTTTAGAAGGGGATTTCAGGGTTTGAAAGGAGGACAAGGTTGAGAGAGCTAACTAGGAGTTCCATGGTTTAGAGGGGGTTGCAGGGCTTAGGAGTCCAAGGTTGAGGAGTGGAGAGCTAGTCTCCTTCGCGGATTCGAGGGGGAAGGGTGGGGGAGGAAGGAGGAGGAGGAGGGAGGAGGAGGAGGAGTCTTGGGGGAGAGGAAGATGTTATAGGGGAAAATCTTGAGGTCGAAGCAAGTAGTGAATTCGAGAAGGTAGAAGTAGAGATGTTGGTGGAAAGTGGAGGGAGAGCAGGGCAAATTGATTTAGCAACTTGATAATACTCAAGGGATGGATTGTCAAGTGTTGGAAAAAAGTTACGTGTAATTGGATGATAGGAGTTAGATTCGTGGATTAGGTGATAGTATTGAGAAGCATGGGCGAAGAGGCATGGCAAGGAATACGAGTCAGTGTGGATTTCTGGAAAGGTATGGAGGATAGTACTGGACTTAGGGAGGGATGTGAGTAGATTAGAATAGAGAGTGGCAAGATAAGGGAGATTAGATTGAAGGTAGACTACACATTCCTCTGGCAGATCCTTATCTCTTCTAGTAGGCATTGACAGCTTTAATGTTGGATTTTTCTGGGAGTTATATCCCATGGAAGTTGTGGGTGATTGTTGCAGTAAGGGTAGGAGTCTGGCTACTACTCGAAGAGGGAGGCTTCTCATTAAGCATTCATATAGTAGCATTGCATCAGCCTTTAACCATATGAGATTTGCATGCACTGAGAGATAGAACACATTCTTCTCATTTTCATCCATATGCTCGCAAAGCCCATTAAGCATTCATATAGTAGTATTGCATCAGCCTTTAACCCTATGAGATTTGCATGCACTGAGAGATAGAACACATTCTTCTTGTCTTCATCCATATGCTGGCATAGATCTTGGAGTCTTTGTGCTTACTGGTCTGGTCCAATCAAGTCCGGATACTTCACATAACATTTTGATTTGCAAGTGTTTCCAGAGTATGCGTATTCTTCCTTCAAGGTGATCCTCTTGCTAGAGGACTACAACAAGCTCTTGGTATAATGTAGTGATGCCTTGTAGCAAAAGATCTTGTGCTAACCCCTCCGCATCATCATCGGCTTGACCTAGTAGTTGAATTTCGAACTTGGAAATTATTGTCTTTTGCTTTTGCCACTCCATGCACTTGTCTTTATACTTACCCAATGTGGAGGTGTATGCAAGCTTTAGACTATTGAATTGTTGAGTTGCTTTTGGATGCCTTGGAAATTGATCATTAAGCATGCGGAGTTGGAGTATCTCTTGCTCTTGAGCATCTAGTTCTGTTTTGGTGTGCACAAGTATTTCTCTTGATGCCATGCATTCCTTCTCTAGTGCTTGAATTTGACGTTTACCTTCTTTGTTGAGGTTATTCTGCAACTCATTGTTTGTGTCTAATGTGGCATGGAGCTAATCCTCTTTAAGTTGTAATCTTTCATTTAAGTGCACCATTTCCTTCTTGATATCATCACAAGTGGCTTGCATATGGGAGAAGGATAACTCAACCTTTTCCTTTTGGTTCAAGGCATCAGATAGCTATAGGTGTTTTTCTTGGAGAGAAACCGTGGCTTGTAGGACATCCTTTGTACTTTCTACTAGAGCATTTTGTGCAAGGAGCTGTTGCTGTATTTGTTCTACCATGCTTTCCTTGAGCTTAATAATTTTAGTCTCAGCACTTTGCAACTTGTTTTGGAGTGATGGGAGCATCTATCTTTCCATTTCTCTTGCCTACTCATCTAACGCCATGGTAGCAAATAATTGAGACCATTGTTGTAACTGTTGGCTATGATGTTGTATGATCTGGAATGTGCTATGGCCTTGCTTGTATTGGACATACAGTTGACTCCCATGTGCCCATGTGGAATTTTGATCTATTTCTTGAACAGCAATCTGTTGTATGGTGCCACTAGAGACATTTGGAGGTTGTGACTCTAGAGTCGTGGAGTCGTCAACATTGGTGGCTTGTGATTCTTGGAGAGGCATGCTATTTGGCTCTCTTGCAAAGTCCTTATGTGGCCTGGTATGCTCTTGGATTTCCACGCTCAAGTCCTTCTATTGCGGGAGCAAGACTAAGTTGAGTTGCAGGTCACCAGCGGCGGCTGAAAATTTTGCTACTCCCATGAATTTTGAATTTTCACACCTCCCACCCATCAAATCTTGAAAGATTAAGTACCTATAACTTGCCCCTGCACGCACCTCGACATGACCTTGCACAGACTTTGGTTTGGCATTGTCTTCATTCGAGTAAGTTGTCTTCTATTTTTTGCTTGCCTCACCAATTAGCTTCTCTGGGTCTATTGATCTTGGCCATGGCGTCAATGGCAACATGTAGCTCGCCATGGCTTGCAAGAGAAGGAGATAGAGGCTGCGAGACAGAAAAGTTAAAAAGCTTGGTCAAGGCACAAGGAACAGATTGTGGGTCGAGGAATGCAATGACACGATATCGAAATGGCAATGGAAGACACTTTTGCAACATTGTTGAAGGGAGAAAGAATAAGAAAGAAGACAGAATAGCAGTAGCAGGAAGCAATTGTTGCATATGCATGCATTCAATCATTGCCATCAGAATGAAGAACACGAGCTGTGGTGTCACGATTGGTGGGAGCATTTGAGGCAGCAACATCAAGCCATTCAGGTGAATACCAACCTCCAGTCTTCACAAACTTTAGCTTGCACTCTAAAGTTCATAGAGTAACAACCCTACCAACACCTCAGGAGATGCATCCCAAGAGGCGATGCTTTTTAACTTGAGAAATGGCCTATAGAAAGTGAAAGAGGTGCACAGTGTAGATCAACTAGCTACAAAGAGGGTGACATTAGGTATGTTGGTGTCCCCTGAAACAAAGGAGAAATGGCTTGGGCGCACAATGTTGAAGATGTTGTCAATCAAAAGGACCAATGCTCCTTCCGATTTGACATCTCAGAGCCACCTGCAGTTGATTGGATAGTCATGCTTGAGTGAAGCCATGTGAGAGCATGTGGTCTTCCATGCAACTAATGTCAGCATCTAGTCCATTAGCCACTCCCAAACCTTAGGCTAAGCATATATAAGTACCCAAATGAATATTTATTCTTTCTCTCTCTCTCTCTCTCTCTCTCTCTCTCTCTCTCTCTCTCTCTCTCTCTCTCTCTCTCTCTTTCTCTCTCTCTATCTATCTATCTATCTATTTATTTTTCTGTCTATATTTGTGTCTATCTACCTCACACATGTTCCTCTCTCCCACTCCCTTACTGCCTCTCTCCTCCTCACTCTCCCTCTCTCTAAAATCACTTGGAACATGCAACCTTGCAAGAGTTCCTCCCCTTTCTCGCATCTTTAGACAGAGGGCTTGGGAGGCTTCTTTGTAAGAAGTTATAACTTCTTGAAACCTTATCCTTCATGGTAGTTTTCTTTAAATTTAATACTTAATATACTTATCTTGTGCCTTCAATTTATTAAGATTAAATATGAGAGAGAGAGGTCCATATTGTATACTCCCTACTAATGAAAAGAGAGAAGAAAAATGAGAGAGAGAGAGAGAGAGAGAGAGAGAGAGAGAGAGAGAGCACTAGATCAAGAGCTACAGTCAAATGAGATCATCTTATCTATACAACCGACTAGTGGGGTTAGTCCCACAAATAGCATACATATGTCCAATCACCCAAGTGCACAATTGAATGGGTAGTCGCCAGCCTATGGCATCCCGTCATTGCCCTTCACTTTTTAGGCTCTCTTTCTAACAATGAGATCATGACGCATTTTGTTATTGTCTTGTTTCCAACACCAACCATGGGGTATGGGTGCCTGATTTTTAGTAGTCCCTTCCCTTAGCTTCCACTGTATCTGGTTTTCTTCACTCTCATAAACCCTTTGGTCCTTCATAGAAGTTAATAATCTCTCTCTCTCTCTCTCTCTCTCTCTCTCTCTCTCTCTCTCTCTCTCTCTCTCTCTACACACACACACACACGCATGCGCATGCATGAGCTCGCACATGTGCACGCATGAGCTTGGACACTAATAATTATGATTAATCAATGTATCACGTGTGCACACACACATGTATATTTCCCCAACTATGAATTATTCTTTTATGTACCCCCCGTGAAATCTCCCCTTTGCACTCTCTTTTTAACCACCCCACACACCAAGCACACTAATCCTCCCATACCTCCTCTAATCCCTTCTCAACCCATGCACTCATTCGCTCCTTACTCCACTTGTGACTTAAACTTCACTTGTGACTTAGTTTTTTAATTATCTAAGAATCCATATGGTTGTCAATATTCCTAGGTAAAGCAATAACAAGCCAAGTAAAATAGGAATTACCTATCTAACCAAATGTAACTATGATATTCTAACACCTAGTTTATTTGGATGGTAGCAGGTAAGTGGACCCTCACCTCAAAACCTGGACTACCTGAGGGTTTTATTTTTTTTTTCAATAGTGTTTGTTAAACTCAATATTATTAAGAAATAAATTTGTGCAAACTCTAGTTGTTGCATTTTTTCAACTTAGATGTCTCAAACTTTTTTTCCTTATATGTTCCCCTTTTTTAACTTTTTATCCCATTGATGGAATTAATTGTATGGCTCAATTATTGATGGGACTTTTTAATCTAAACACACACTTGATTTCCCAACTAGCCTTTGGTAGGGCTAGTGCCATACAGTTAATTCACATCCATTGGATAATTCTTTAGCATGTATAATCTTTACTCATTTTGTGATTTGCCTTATTTTTTATTAACTTTTATATCTATTTTGCAGAAGTAGTTTACACCTTTACTACTGGCATCATTTTTTCATTTTGACACTTACCATGCAGATCCACTTTTATGCACTTATTATCAGTAGGTGGGAAGTAACTTCCACATGGTGGGCTTACTCCCCACCATGTGGTCTTACCCTCTAGCTTGGGGGTGGGCCACACATGCACACAATAATTTTGATTAGTAAATGCATCTCAAACACACAAACACTTATTTCTTTACACACACATACACACACACACACACGTATACTTCCCCAACTATGAATTATTATTTTATGTACCCCACCCTAGTGGAATCTCCCCTTTACAATCTCTTTTCAACCACCCCACACACCAAGCACACTAATCCTCCCATACCTGCTCTAATCCCTTCTTAACCCATGCACTCATTCACTTCTTACTCCGATTATGACTTAAACTTCACTTGTGGCTTATTTATTTATTTATTTATTTAAGAATTCATATGGTTGTCCATATTGCTAGGTAAAGCAATAACAAGCCGGGGAAAATAGGCATTACCTGTCTACCCAAACGTAGCTATGATGTTCTCACACCTAGTTTGCTTGGATGGTGGCAAGTAAGTAGACCCTGGACTATCCAAGTATTTGACATCTTTTTTCAATATTGTGTTTGTTAAACTCAATATTATTAAGAATTCTTAATTTTAGTGGAATTTTTTGCAAACTCTAGTTGTTGCATTTTTCAACTTAGATGTCTCAAACATTTTTTCCTTATATGTTTCCTTTTTTTAACTTTTCATCCAATGATGGAATTAATTGTATGGCTCAATTATTGATGGGACTTTTTAATCAAAACACACAATTTGATTTCGCAACTAGCCTTTGGTCAGCAGGCTAGTGCCATATAGCTAATTCACATCCATTGGATAACTCTTTAGCATGGATAATCTCTAGTCATTTTGTGATCTGCATTATTTTTCACTAACTTTATATCTATTTTGTAGAAGTGGTTTATTCATTTACTATTGGCATCAAATTTTCATTTTGATACTTATTGTAAGAAAATAATACAACGTCTGTGCTCAACAGATAACAGGATCTCATACGCAAGAGAGAAAACAAGATAGTATGGAGAATCAAAAATTTGATTACTATAGAACTGATACAATAGATGGCGCTGCATCCCAACCGTGCACTCCTGTGAAAGAAGCTTCGATGGCATGCTAGAAATAGTAGAAGACGGAGGCTGGATGATAAGGAATCAGGGTTGCTATAGCCAGTGATGAAATGGGCTTCATGGGCTTGCTCTTTTATAGCCACCAGTCGTAGTCGGTTAGGCTCAATGGGGTGATCGACCTAGTCCGCCGCCCAAAACGGTCGACTGGGGGTCGGTCTCGAAATAGGCCACCGACCATATCATAGAACCGGTGCACAAAACAGAGCAACAAACCTACGGTGGCCGTTCGGCCCAAAGCCATCCGGGATCATCTGAGGCTCCAAATGGGCCTCGCAACCTGAGAGTGGGCTGCCCCGAGAAATGCTCTGTCTACCCTCAGTGCGGTTAGTCAAGGGATGCCTTCCCACACTTGCATGTAGCCTAGTTGGCGGTGTGCCAACTCTATCTGAAGCCATCCAGCCATCAGGCCACACATGGCCCCCATCTGGTGTCCAAACCAGGACCTACCGGATAACCGAGCTACTTAAATGCCTTCTCCTCATATGGGGGGCTTACAAGTAGAGTTAGCTGGTTCCTGCGTAGTTACACAAGAGTGGAGCATTGATATCGAACACCCCCCCTCAATGTCCACCCACAAGTGAACTTACTTTTTCGGCCCAATGCCAAGTCGATGAAGATGCCTCTCTAGCAAGTCTCTTCCAAGAGCCTTCGTGAAGATGTTCACAGCATTCTCTGTAGTCAGACAGTACACCAAGTCGACCTCTCCATCCATGATGAGCTCACGTACAAAGTGATATTGAATCTCAATGTGTTTTGTGTGAGCGTGGAACACTGGGTTCTTTGCAATCGCCATGCAACTCTGATTGTCACATGATAACTGCGTAGGCTTGTTCTACACTGCACCCATGTCCCCCAAAATCCTCCTCAACCACACTACCTCGCAAGAAGTAAAGCATGCAGATTTGTACTCGGCCTCGGTAGAAGAAAGAGTAACTGTGGGTTTCTTCTTTGCTGACCCATTACACAACTCCAGATCCAAGTGAGAAACAGTACCCTGTCACTTATCTCCTGCTCTCCACATCTCCTACCCAATCTGAGTCACAGAATCCGGTCAAGATGTTGCCCTTGGTATAGGTGATGCCATAATCAAGTGTGCCTTTAATGTATTTCAACACCGGCATCCCTGCCCTCCAATGGTTCTCCTAGGGCTTATTGGAAAACCTGCTTAGTACACCAGTCGCAAAACTGATGTCCGGCCGTGTGGTGCACAGGTAAATCAAGCTGCCCACAAGCCTTCTGTACTTCGCTTCGTCCACCAGTGGTGATGAATCCTCGTTTGAGAGCTTCGCGTCAACCTCCATAGGGGTACCAACTGTCTTGCACTCAGCCATGCCAAATGCCTTTAGTATCTCTCCAGCATACTTCAGCTAGCATACTTCAGCTGTGAAATGAAGATCTGTTTCGGCTCCTGCCAAACTTCAATCCCCAAATAAAAATGCATCAGTCTGAGGTATGTCATTTCAAACTCTCTTCCTAGCAAATGCTTCATCTGCGAGATTTTCTCTCCATGGTTCCCTGTTATGACAAGGTCGTCCACATAAAGGACCACGATCATACACCTACCTCCTTCTCTAAAGATATACAAGTTTGCATCTGATGGGCTCCTCCTGAACCCGTTTTGCAGAAAGTAGGCATCAATTCACTGGTACCACGCTCGTGGGGCTTGTTTCAGCCCGTAAAGTGCCTTCTTCAGTTTGCAGACTTTACCTTCTGAACTGGGGATCTCAAAACCTGGTGCTTGTTCCACGTATACCTCCTCCTTGAGATCTTCATTCAGAAAGGCGGATTTCATATCCATCTGAAACACGGGCCAACTTCCCTAGGCAGCTAAAGCCAAAACACTGCGAATTGTGGTTAGTCGAGCTGTGGGAGCAAAAGTATCTTGAGAATCAAAACCATGTACCTGTACAAATCCTTTTGCCATGAGCCGAGCCTTGTACTTATCCAACGTGCTGTCGGACTTGTATTTGGTCTTGTACACCCACTTGGCTCTGATTACCTTGTGTTTTGGCGGTCGATCCACAAGGTCCCAAGTGTTGTTCTTCATTATGGAGCCATACTCTGACTACATAGCCTCCATCCACCTATCATCGCCCAAGACACTTGGGTTCATCAACACGGATCACTTCTGTCATCAAAGCATAGTTGACCAAGTGTTCCTGCGCCCTTCTTTGCTCCTCTAATCTCTTAAACCCGGCAGTGTTCGGATGGTTCCTTCTCAATGCTTGGAGGTTCTCTGCCATCCAAAAGCTACTTTACCCACTTCGGGAATGACCTTTGCCGTTGTGGTTCTGCAGGCTCTTCTTCATCTTCTTTGTCTTGAATCCTCCCAAGCACCGTTGGGGGAGTTCGGTCTGCTGTTGGTGGTGGTACTGGATGGATATCCTGGTCCTGGTTGTCTGGGAAGAAAGCATCCTCCTCCAATTGATGCGGCTATTCTGAGAAGACCACATCGCGATTTACAATTACTTTCTTGGTAACAGGGTTATAGAGACAGTAACCCTTCACCTCTTCGTCGTAGCCCAAGAAAATACACTTCCGGCTCTTCAGTTCCCATTTGGTCCCGGTAGCATTAGGGACATGCACAAAATAGTCACATCCAAAAACTCTAAAATGTGCAGCTGAAGGTTTCTTACCGGAAAAGGCTTGCAGTGGAGTCATCCCATTCACAGCCTTCGTGTAGCTATGATTCAAGATGTAAACTGCAGTGTTACATGCTTCAGCCCAGAAAGTCTTTGGCAAATCTTTCCCTTTCATCATACTCCGGCCCATTTCACAGATGACGTGCATCTTGCATTCTGCTACTTCATTTTGCTGTGATGTATGTGGTGGGGGTTTCTGCCTCTTGATTCCCTGACTTTTGCAGTAACTTTCGAATTTAGTTGATGTGAACTCTCCACCTCTGTCTAATCTCAACTTCTTCACCTTCCTCCCCGATTCTTTCTCGACCATTACATGCCATTCCTTGAACCTATTGAAAGCCTCATCTTTAGTCTTCACGAAGTATATCCATATCCTTCTACTGTAGTCGTCGATCAGCATCATCAAGTAGAAGGAACCACCCAAAGCTTCCGTCTCCATCTTTCCGTAGAGGTCTGTGTCAACATGCTCTAGAGGAGCCTTTGCCCTGTTGGCCTCTTTAGGAAAGGGTTGCCGATGCTGCTTGCCCATCATGCAAGCTTCACATACATCGGGCAAATCTAAAATTTCTGGTAGGGTCAAGATTCGTGTTAAAGAGGGGAAGAAGAGGGAATAAGAGAAGAGAGGGAAAGAGAGGGTTCTTACTCCCATCATGTGTTTGCCCACAAATGTACTTTTGGACAAATAGTAAATTGAAGAAGCTTGATGAAGAAAGAAGAAGGTAAGTGCTCTTACGCACGTGCACACACACACATGCACACGCAAAGAGGCTCTCATGATAGGTGTATGCAGTAGCATGTATGAGGCTGGTACGGTATATCTAGGGCAAGGTCTAGGGCTGGAATAGATACAAAATAATAGGTAGAAGGCTGGAGCTGATAGGTGATAGGTGCCTGGTAGGAGCAGACCATTGGCCAGAGATGAAGGCTGAAATAAGCCCAGGCAGATTTTGAACAGATGCAACATGGCAGCGACTATCAGGTCAGCAAGATTTGGGGCAGAAATGCCCAGTAGGTCATCAGTGAATTATAGATAGAAGTGCAAGAAAGCAATTGCGACACCAAGACCTTGGTGTCTTGGTCAGGATGTTTGACCTTGAGATGTGGTTGGATGAGGAGTCGAAAACTTTTGTGAAAGTGAAGGATAGTGATGAGTACTTGGAATCATTCCGGTGCTAGCTGGTATGGTTGACATAGAGGAGGATTCTTTGCCAGGACCTATGGATTCAGAGATAGATGGATTCCTTAACGCAGAAGGAGGCATGATGGGACTACACATGGAAATTGGGAGCTCAGTGCAAGCTCATGGTCTAGGTAATCTGGATTTATGCTTGGGATTTGATGTTTGGAGAAACTCAAGCAGTTCTCCTTTTAAGAGGGGGACATTTGGAGGATTCTGATGCCTAGAGTGCTGAAGTTTGAAGGCTAGTACGTGATTGAAGGATGTGGTGTCATCCGGTGCTACCAAAGATGGACCTGTGTACCAAGTTGGTTGGCTTGCACAGGACCGGGAGCCACTGGTTGAAAGACCAAGAAGTAATATAGACATTGCATTGTTCCAAGGAGCTATGACATGGGTGTTGCTTGAGCATCTTCATCGATGAGTTGGGATAGGGATGAGATGTGTTAGTAAGAGGGGGTGTGGGGAAATTCATCCCCATCTGTAAGCCTCCATATTAGGAGAGCATGGGGGAGGTGTGTTAGATATCAATGCTCCACTCTCGTGTAACAACGCGGGAACCAGCTAACTCTACTTGTAAGCCCCCCATATGAGGAGAAGGCATTTGAGTAGCTCGATTATCCGGTAGGTCCTAGGGGCCATGTGTGGCCTGATGGGTGGACGACTTCAGATAGAGTTGGCACACCACCAACTAGGCTACATGCAAGTGCGGGAAGGCATCCCTTGACTGACCGCACTGAGGGTAGACAGAGCATTTCTCGGGGTAGCCCACTCTCGGGTTGCAGTGCCCATTTGGAGCCTCAGATGATCTCGAATGGCTTTGGGCCGAACGGAAACCGTAGGTAAGTTGCTCTATTTTGCGCAGTGGTTCTATCATATGGTTAGTGGCCTATTTCGGGACCAACCCCCAGTCGACCATTTTGGGCGGACTGGGTTGGTCACCCAATTGAGCCTAACCGACTACGACTGGTGGCTATATAAGAGCAAGCCCGTGAAGCCCATTTCATCACTAGCTACAGCAACCGTGATTCCTTAGCATCCAGCCTCCATCTTCTACTATTTCCAGCATGCCATCGAAGCTTCTTTCACAGGAGCGCACAATTCAATAAAGATTAACTATTGTTAAGATATTTCTTGAAAAGGATAAGATTTTAATGTCACAACATGTAGCAGTTAACAACATTCATAACAATTAGATTCTAAGCATCATTCCCTCAAATAGCACCACACCCTCACACATGGAGAATTGTATGAGTGGATCTTGTCCCCTTTCAGCCTTTTGCATGTTTTCATACCTTCCAAATCCCCCCACCAACTTCCCTCTTTTTCCCCTTTTGCCCCCTTTTGGCCCTTTTGCATGTTTTCACATGTTCCAAAATTTTCCCCTTTCACCCCCCCATTTTACTCTTTTCCCCCATTTATATACTATAGCTTGTGTGTGTATGTGTGTACACATGCATGCACATGTGTGTGTGAGTGTGTGCATGCATGCGTGTGTGCATGCGTGCGTGTGTGTGCATGCGTGTGTGTGTGTGTGTGTGTGTGTGTGTGTTTAAAAAATAAAACCTTTTAACAACATGGCACATGAAGCTCAAATAAGAGTGGATAAGAAAATTTTCATTATATCGGTGTACATAAAATATGTATAAAATTGGTACAAAAAGTGACGAATCCGTCAGGTAGTCCAAGATCCAAGGTTAGGGTCCACTTACCTGCCACCATCCAAACCAACCATTTGTTAGAGCAATAGAGTTGAGTTTGGGTAGACAGGTAATTCCTGTATCCCCTGGCTTATTACCACTTTACCTAAGAACTTGACCTATCCTTTAGGATTCTAAAAAATGAATCAACTCTTACATCAAACCTTCAAAAATTTGAAACCCAAAGTTTTATGATTTGTCCAAAAAATAATTTTCCATGCACACTCATTAGGATGACTTTTCAACGAGAACCTGCAGACTATATATAATGAGCTTTCAAAATTTTCATTTTCACAAGTAAAAAACATTTTCTCAACTAGAACAGGAAGGTTGCTCAGTGAACGGTGTCAAGCTAGGTGGGAAAAATCTCGTTCCAAGCCACTATGTTACTGCTTGCCTAACAAGAAAGGAGGGAGAGAAACTAGATCCAGGGAGGCAGTATCTAGCAACATCAAATATAGGATTCACTCATGTGGATTTGGGGTTGCTTTTTATAGTGTGCCATATGGCTCAACAAGGGGCAGAAAGGGGGTTTGGTTCCACTATGCTTCCTGCCTAATCATGTAAAATTTACAAAATAATAGACAATGTAGTGATACAGTTTAGCTCAGAAAATTTGCAAGATTATCAAGAAAATCGTTCAAAAATCCGGAACTCCAAGTTTGAAAAATGCTTTGTGTGAACACTACAGTAGTGTTCACCCCAAACCTGCAAACTATATACAATGAACTTGCAATATTTCATTTTCATTTGTAATACTTTGTTCTCAATTTTATAAACCTCTAAAATTTTAGGCAATTTAGTTGTAGTTTAGCTTTAAAGTCTTCAAATTCTAGAAAAACTTGCAAAAAGTTTGAAACCCCAAGTTTTATGATTTGTTGAGAAAAATGTTTTATGCAATCACTCCTGTGAATGTTTGAAAACGAATTTCAATGTGAACACTGAATGTTTGAAAAATGTGAAAACACAAGTTTTACAATTTGTTGATAAAAATGTTTTGTGTGAACACTGGAGTGAATGTCTGAACAAAGTGAAGATTTCACTAGGCATACCAAAAGAGATGTGACAACCTTACCCTTGGATTATGACAACCCTTAAAGCCCCTTTGAGATTATCCTTCTATCATAGCATTCATTTAAGGCCCTTGCACCACCCAAAATTCTCTGCCTTTGGCATGGAAAAGTGTGTGAACATTAAGTGTTTGAACAAGGTGAATGATATTTATCATTCAAGAGGCTTTCCCTATAAGTACGAAAGCACAAATGTAAGTGACAATAGAATGCCATAAAGAAATGCCACCTCTGCAATCTTCTCTGTTAAAACCTGAATCCTTCAATAAAACCTCAACTAACTGATGCATGCAGAACCAAATCAAGTATTTCCAAGTGGGCAAGCATAAAAAATTCAACAAGTTGAATTAGTGTCTTAGCATGGGAAGGTGACATGTTTGTGCTTTTCATAACATGGGAAAAAGCACATAAGGAGCAATGGAATTTCAACGAATTTTAAATTAAAATTTTGAATAATCATGCTGCATGAAGTGACCACTCTCACACGGTTTGCAGGCGAGTTGTTACAGTTAATAATACCACGTCATGTTCACATGTGTTGCTTCTTCCTATTTTGAGTTTCTCTCCATTGGAATAGTATCCATTTGCAGTTTGTTACTTCATTTTCTCTGCTCCAAAAGGGGAGAATACAATCAAAGGAGCCTTAACAAATAGTTGGAGGGAGGGTGGAAGGTGAGGACTGTTCTCTACTTCCTAAAGATTGTATTTCTAAACGCACACCCCATGGCACAGTAAGAGCGAAGCTGTAGATCGCTTCTCTATCATCAAACATGCCAAAGGCAATGAAGTCTCAAAAGGCGCTCTCTCTTTCCGATTACCAGCCACCTTTGCAGCCTACTTTCTATAGGATAGTAGACGAGTTCAGCTGTCACAATGGATTGAGTTCTGAGGGCTTGGACCCTCGAACCATTCGATCAGGTACGAACTTTGATGTCAGTGAGGAGGTGTGGCAGCACATTTTTAAATGCCCATGGCTAGCACCTTCAAAGAAGGTGAAGTGCAGTGAAGTGAAGCCAAAGTTTTTACAAGTATTCATGTAGTTGCACTGGCATGTCTCTCAAGATGCCCCGAAAAACAAGGAGGTCGGGTAGTCTTTTGCAAAGGCATTCGCATTGCATCGAAATGATCATAGCCCTATGTTAGTCAATTGGGCCCACTTTGCTGAGTAGGTTGTGCAACTCGTAGACAAGCAGGGTGATTTGGGGGTGAAGATTTCTCGGTGGGAGGAAAAGGAAAGAAGCATGAGGAGGGTTCTAACATGGGAGGACCGCAAGACAAGGTCGACAACATCCAACCCTGCACTTTCATCACTGAATCGAATCTCTAGCATGGCCACCACTGGTAGGCCTGGTTTTGTATCCTCAATAGTAAGGAGATGCAAAAGTGGATTAAGAGATATGAAGCAACCAAAGTAGAAAGAGTAAAAGATAGGGTGAGATTATCCATAGGCAAGCGCTACCATATCGAAGGTATATTTCTCTTCTCCCCAAAGACATGTCAATGGATTGGCTTCAAGAGGCTCTTCATAAAGCTGAAGATGATGGGGAGATAGTAACTGAGCAAGAGCGAGAGTTTGCATGAGGATGTATGATACATGTAAGTTTCTTACCTTTTGACTCAATTAATATATTCATGGTCACAATCACTTTAATAGAATGCATTGTCATTGCTTTAATGATGTCCTTTTGAAGTACAAAAAGTACAGTGCATTGTGAACCTAAAGAAGGATGCCGTGCCCACCAAAATGCACTGTTATGGGAGAAGGATATGTAGTATATAGGGGTATTATGGGGTAGGTGATAGGGATATTGGAAAAGAGGGATGGGAGGATTTGGGAGGTAGCTTTTTTTACTCAAATTATTTGATAATTATTCATCCCCTCCATTATAAGACAATGACATTGGAGACAATTGTAAGCGTATTACTAGTTAGTGAAAATTAACTTTTTATTAAGTGTTTAAGGTCCTTATAGTCTCATGATGTATGTTACATAGACTTTTCTTATTAAATTTATTCATAAAATACATTTAGGACACAAAAATAATGTTAAGGACATGTGCGCAATTGATGGCATTTTCCTAGCAGCTTAGTATGCTCTAATAAAAGAAATAGTTTGAAGAGGGATATGAGGGATGAAGGGGTATGAGAGATAAGGCTAGGGAGAGGCATACATATGAGGGACACAAGGGTACAAGGGATACATTTAGGGAGAATGGATTTGGAAGAGGAATATAGGAGAAGAATATGAAGAATACAGGGGTATTAGGGGGTAGGGAAGAGTGATATGGGAGAAAAAATATGGGATATGGGAGAGGAGGGATGGCAATGGTATGAGAGGGATGTGTGGGAGAAGAGGGATGAGAGGATATGAGAGAAGAGGGGTGGGGGGATATGAGAGTGGATATGGGAGCTCGTTATAAATTCTTAATGTTCACAAGAATATGATGTATGACATTAATTTCTCATTAGTAGGAATTAATATTATGATGAGAGTAGTGATTTTTTTTTTTATATTTTTAAAAAACGCAATCTCTCTTTTATAACATGTCTATATCTTTTTTTTAAGATCTCCTTTTTTTTTAAGATGTCTCTTTTTTTTCAAAAATTATATTTTTACCAATTTCATTTTTAAAGATTTCATTTTCTTCCTTGAAGAAACACAAGAGTTTAGAAAAAAGGGAAAATACATGGGATCTAATTAGGGAAGTACATGGGATCTAATTATATTGAATGAATTCAAGGCCAAAGAAATAGATGAGATATAGACAACCCTCAAAATGAAAAAACCTGAGATTTCAATGTATTCCATGAAGTCAATGACAAAGTATCTAAGGAGATATCGATATCCCTCAAAGATGACTTGAAGAAATTTTGTGCTAAATCCTTTTCCAAGGTGTCTCAACCATCATTTGTGGACTTCAAAAAAAGAGCCATGGGATGCTTAAACCCACTCCACTTACATTTTCTAGACTCTTGATTGATGTAAGCTCTTAAGACAATAGATGTCACTTCCATAGTTTCCAAATGCATACTGACTGTTACTCCACAAGGATAGAAGAAGGGGGAGAGAGGTAGTGGATAGAGATGATAGAACATGATCATGGTGAAGTGGCATGGGAGTTGTAGGTGTGCTACAATGAGGGAAATATTAAAAAGGTTGAATCTTATTCTCTGATATTTTCAAGGGAGGATTAAACCTAAAATCACTACTAACCCAAAAATCCAAAGAGTTGGCTTTTATACATAGACCTCTTGAAGAGACTAGCAAACACTCAATACCCAAGACATAAGAGAGTGTAGAGAATGGAGAGCTTGCATTCCTTGCAAAGAATACTGAGGGAAAATTCCAAAATGTTAGTGCTTCTATCATGCTTGGAAGATTGAGAGGTGCCACCAAGATTGGTTGGCCTTGGGGTATCATCCTTCATCACCAAGGTTATCCCTTCCAAGAAGGACTAATCTTGGGAATCGTCAACCTAATCCCTGCCCTTCAGAAATAAGAGGTACCATTAGCATTGGTTTTAAAATTGACCTTGTCTATTATGATCTAGGTCTCTCCCTTGAAAGAATGAGAGGTGCCACACAAGGTTGGTTTTCTAACAAAACTGGCTATAATCTCCAAAGTCATTCCCTTGCAAGAGCGAGACATGACCCACATGTTAGATTTAAAACCAACCTCGGGAATCCTACACTATGTCTCAGCCCTTCCTTCCAAAACAAGGGGTGCCACAAAAGTCGGTTTTAAATTTGACCTTGGCTATCATTCTTATGCACATTATCTCAGGGGCCACACCCTAGCCAACCTTGGAAATCTGGCACTTTGTCTCAAGTCCCCCCACGCAAGGAGAGGTGCCACCAAGGTTGGTTTTAAAGCAAACTTTGGCTATCATCATCAGACTCGAGCTATGCCAAAGAAGACTTTTGGATATGCAAGTTCTTCACAAAAATTTTCTTTGAAGATGCCTAATGGTGAGAAACCTTTAGACAGAGCAACTACAACAACTGTTTGGTACTCATAGTCAACAACTTGTTGACTAGTGTATATGCCATGAACTAAAGTGTCAATTAGGAGCTCGTCCTCAACAATGTAGTTGGAATTGTGTTC
This sequence comes from Dipteris shenzhenensis, assembly GCF_047967505.1. Lineage (NCBI taxonomy): Eukaryota > Viridiplantae > Streptophyta > Polypodiopsida > Gleicheniales > Dipteridaceae > Dipteris > Dipteris shenzhenensis. Next base: position 36,623,175 of record NC_141623.1, on the reverse strand, counting down.
TTTTTCATCATTGATTGTGTGTACAAGTTGAATGTTTCTTACATGTTGTTCCCAAAGATTGTTTATGCATACATTGTATTGTTTGTATAGTGGTGTATCCAACAATTCTCTTAGAACTCCCTTCCAATATCTGGTGTGTTGCCAAGGTCAATTTTTAAAAACAACTTACATATCATTATCTAAAGGTTTGAGAGGCATTATTGGAGTCATGGGGATGTATGTAGACATGCATCTTGCTGTTGGTTTTGGATATGTTCACATTGTGCTTTTTTTGAAACGGGCAATGCATATTCATGTAATGATGTAGAGTTTAAATTTGTACTTTGATCTAGTTGTTTTGATAATGGCAAGTTAAGTGCCAGTATCGAGATGTTTAGGAAGAATACTACACATGTTGCCAAAGGCAAGAAAGTGACTTCTTGGTTGTCATAGCACATCCAACAAAAGGATTAAATCCATCAAAGAAGTGTTAAATGGAAGAAAATGTCCATATAGTGAAAGTGGTAGAGATAGGACAATTCTATAACCTCCAAAGAAGCATCATCCTCAACAACATTCAGAATCAGCAAAGAGGAAATCATTCCAACCAAGGAAGATTTCAAGGACGAGGGAATGCATCCACCAATGTGTCAAACATTCAATGCAACTACTATCACAAGTTTGGACACTATGAAAGAGATTGCTGCAAGAAGCAGTACGCCTAAGGCGGTCAATCCAACAGTAATCGAGGGAATTCCCGAGACAAAGGAAATCATCATGGTGGACATTCTAGTCACAGTCATTTTGCAAATGAACATGGTAATATGTTTCTTGCAAGCAAGGAAATGCATTAGACTGATACAGTGAACTTAGACATTGTTTTCAATCCCAAAGAGGATTACAGCTATCAAGTCGACCAAGTGGAACAAGATCCTTGGTACATCGATAGCGGTGCATCATCTCACATGACAAATCATCAGGAATGGTTCACAAAAATGAAACCATTAGAAGGTCAGAAAAATGTCATCTACACAGCAGACAATATACCGAATCTGGTTCAAGGGACAAGTGTTATCCCTATGAACAATTTCACTGGTACAAAAGGATTAGTAAAAGATGTGCTCTATGTTCCAAAGCTCAACAAGAACCTTTTGTCAGTAGGTCAAATGATGGAACACAATTACAAAGTCATCTTCGACGGTGATGAATGCACTATCAGAGACAAATCCAAAAGATGTCAGCTAGTAGCAAAAGGTGTCAAGGAAGGACACTTATACAGAATGCTAGCCACGGTACCAGATAAGCATGCCATGTCACCTCAACTGCAACAGATGCCACTATCTGCAAAATGGCACAAGAGATATGGTCATGTCAATTTCAAGTACTTGTTAGATCTCAGGAATCAGAATATGGCAATTGGGATTCCGAAGCTACAGTTTCTTGGAAAAGCTTGTGAAGCATGTTGCTTCCGCAAACAAAAGCAAACCAACTTTATCAGAAGTACCTCTCGTGCACGAGGTATTCTTGATTTGATACATACAGATGTATGGGGTTATGCCCAGACCCGTAGCATCAATGGTTCACTTTACTACTTGACTTTCATCGATGACTACAGCAGATATTGTTGGTCTACTTTCTGAAAGAGAGATCTGAAGTTTTTTCCAGATTTCAAGAATTCAAAGCCATGGTAAAAAACCAGACAAGCAAAAAGATCAAAGTCGTGAGGTCAGATAGAGGAGGTGAATACATGTCTTCAGCATTCATGAACTTTTGCAAAAATCATGGCATTCGAAGACAATTCACATGTGCAGATACTCCTCAGCAAAATGCAAGAGCTGAAAGGAAGAATGGGACTTTAACAGACAGTGCTAGAGCAATGTTTAGTGAAAAGCATCTTCCGAATCAATATTGGGCAGAAGCAATAGCTACAGCAAATTATTTGCTTAATCGGCTTCCTAACGAACCGATACAGGGTATGACTCCTTATGAAGCATTCACTAGACACAAGCCACACATTGGGCATCTCCGCATATTTGGTTGCATAGCATATGCCCACATACATGATGATCATCGCAGGAAATTGGATGCAAAGTCACGCAAATGCATTATGGTTGGCTAAAATGAAGAAAGCAAAGCATATAAATTGTATGATCCCATCAACTGCAAAGTCATTATCTCGAGAGATGTAATCTTTGATGAGGAATCAGAATGGAAAACCTCACCTACATAGGAGATAGAAGCATCGACTTCACAATCATCTACAGAACAGGTTGATGAAGAAGAGCAAGAATTGCCAGCAACACCCCAAGCAGAGCCACAGCAGCTTAGACGGTCTACTAGGGAAAGCAGACTTCCAGCCAGATTGACATATGCTCAGAAAGGCAAAGCA